>NW_027417921.1:0-28865 GCF_009905375.1 Apium graveolens | reverse complement strand
CTCAGGGATAACGATCTCTAAGGACCAATGTCCGAAATCATTGGATGAGAAGGACCACATGAATAAAGTTCCATATGCTTCAGCAATTGGATCTATCATGTATGCAATGGTATGTACTCGCCCAGATGTCTCGTATGCTTTGAGCATGACGAGCAGCTACCAGTCTAATCGGGTGAAGGTCACTGGACGGCAGTTAAGAATATTCTTAAGTACCTGAAAAGAACTAAAGATTCATTCTTTGGTTGTATGGAGGGAGAAGAGAAACTCGTTGTAAAAGGTTACACCGATGCAAGTTCCAAACAGACAGAGATGATACTGTATCACAGTCTGGTTTTGTGTTTTGTCTAAACGGAGGTGCTGTAAGCTGAAGAGTTCAAAGCAAGAAACAGTAGCTGATTCTACAATGGAGGCTGAGTACATTGCAGCTTGTGAAGCAGCTAAGGAGGCCGTTTGGATTCGAAAGTTCATTTCTGTTTTGGGAGTGGTTCCATCGATCGCAGATCCCATTGATCTATACTGCGATAATAATGGAGCCATTGCACAGGCTAAAGAACCTAGATCACACTCCCGGGCTAAACATATACTCAGGAGATTTCACCTTATTCGAGAGATTAATGAAAGGGGTGATATACACATATGTAAAGTGCACACAAATGATAACATTGCAGACCCACTGACCAAAGGCTTGTCGCAGCAGAAGCACGATGGTCACACTAGTTCCATGGGTATTAGATATATGGGTGATTGGCTCTAGTGCAAGTGGGAGATTGTTAGTGTAGGTGCCCTAGAGGCAATACATTATTCTTTTATCTTTATGTCAGTTGATCATTCAATAAATTTATTTATTATGACCTTAATTACTGCGATATTTTGTTAGCATAATAAATGTCCTTAGAATCATGATACAAATTGTATAGTTTAAGTACATGACTTGAACTTGAGATTATATAATATATCATATTCTTAAAGGTCCCTAGTCGAGTATTATTATATAGGACAATAATAATACATAGATAGACTAGTATGTTGTTTGACAAGATAACCACATCTCATTGGTTATAAGTATGGGGATACTGAAGTCAATACATAGGTACCTGTGAGAGTACATGGTACTGGACAGACCCACAGTGAGATTCTTCATGTTTAATAAGTCATAAGAAAGACTCACAGTGATAATGGTGTAACGATCCTTTGACTTGAAATCATTATATTTCTATACGAGGATTAATATACTTTGACTACATTAAAAGTTACTTTTGATCGGGTGATGATAAAAGTGGACATCGGGTATATCATGAGTCGTATGAGAAATATGAATGATAGATAAAGGATTTAACCCTCCTATAATTAGGAGAGATATTATTGGCCTCTTGATTGAGTGAGATTATAAAAGCATGGCCATGCTCAAATAATGATTTGTTTCAATAATCTACTCATGCATCAAGTAAACCCAGATTAAATGTTGAAGAGGATGACTAAATACATGCCTCGAGTTTAATCTATAATATGTATGGTTAAAGGGATTATATTACACGAAAAAACATTAATCACGAAAGGTTTTATCTAATCACGATTTAATTATTGTTTAATTGGGTAACAATGATGTATTACTAGATACCGCTCATTGTTTATAATTTTATTAGAGAATAAAATTATTGCCAATTAAATAATAGCCTATAGGGTCGCACAAATAGAGCACTTAATGGAATAGTTAATTTAAATTATGGATTTAAATTAATTGATGATTATTTGAATTTTATTATAATTAAGTAAGACTTAATTGAGATAATATAAATTCGAATTAAAAGGAATGTTTTTGCCCATAATAATTAAGTATGACTTAGTTATTAATTAAATAATAGAAATTCGTTTTTATTATTTAATCCAATACCTACTATGGTTGGGCTTTGCTATTATGGGCCTTTTTAATCAGTCATTATAAATAGATAATGAGAGGTTAAAGAGGCTTGAACGTTTTTTTAAGAAAACCCTAGCAGCAAAGAGAGGCAGAGGCAATTCAGATCGTCAAGAAGGAGGCTAGTACATCCATTCCGTAGTCAAGTTCGTGAGACGTTCTTGAAGGTGCTCGTGTGGATACCATAGAGGTGTTTCTCCGAGAGGTAGACACAAAGCGTGATAGCTAGGATCTCCGTTGAGTTCGTAAAAGTTAATCTCTTGAAAGGTATGATTCGTTATCTCCATAATCTGCCCATAATTATACATGGATCCTGTTTTTGGGTTTCGCATTTTTGTTTTATTTACGTTTATCCGCTGCGTTTTATGCCTTCGGAACCCAACATTTTAGTCATATGAAAAATTATTAACAATTTGAAATCCATCTTGCATGTTAGGATTAGAAAAATCCGGTAAAAGTACCCCTCCCGACACGAGACTCGTTCCCGATTTACAAGATTAATTTTTAAAATGATTTTTTCGACGATCCAACTTTACGGATGTTAAGATATATCAATTTTAGTCATATGAAAAAATTATTAACAAATTTGAAATTCATCTTGCATGTTAGGATTAGAAAAATCCGGTAAAAGTACCCCTCCCAACAACGAGACTCCTTCCCGATTTACAAGATTAATTTTTAAAATGACTTTTTCGACAATCCAACCATACGGATGTTAATCTATGTCAATTTTGGTCATATGAAAAAATTATTAAAAAATTGGAAATCCATCTTGCATGTCAGGATTAGAAAAATCGAGTAAAAGTAGCACTCCCGACAACGAGACTCTTTCCTGATTTACAAGATTAATTTTTAAAATGATTTTTTTGACGATCCAACCGTATGAATGTTAAGATATATCAATTTTAGTCATATGAAAAAATTATTAACAAATTTGAAATTCATCTTGCATGTCAGGATTAGAAAAATCCAGTAAAAGTATCCCTCCCAACAACGTGACTCTTTCACGATTTTCTAGATTAATTTTTAAAATAATTTTTTCGACGATCCTACCGTACGGATATTAAAATATAACAATTTTAGTAATATGAAAAAATTATTAAAAAATTTAAATTCATCTTGCATGTCAGGATTAGAAAAATCCGGTAAAAGTACCCCTCCCGACAACGAGACTCATTCCCGATTTACAAGATTAATTTTTAAAATGATTTTTTCGACGATCCAACAGTACGGATGTTAAGATATATCAATTTTAGTCATATAAAAAAATTATTAAAAAATTTGAAATTCATCTTGCAAGTGAGGATTAGAAAAATCCTGTAAAATTATCCCTCACGACAACGAGGCTCGTTCCCGATTTACAAGATTAATTTTTATAATGATTTTTTTGATGATCCAACCATACGGATGTTAAGATATATCAATTTTAGTCATATGAAAAAATTATTAATAATTTGAAATTCATCTTGCATGTGAGGATTAGAAAAATCTGGTAAAAGTACCCCTCCCAACAACGAGACTCGTTCCCGATTTACAAGATTAATTTTTAAAATGACTTTTTCGATGATCCAACCATATGGATGTTAATCTATGTCAATTTTAGTCATATGAAAAAATTATTAACAAATTTGAAATCCATCTTGCATTTGGGGATTAGGAGAATCCTGTAAAATTACCCCTCACGACAACGAGACTCGTTCCCAATTTACAAGATTAATTTTTAAAATGATTTTTTCGATAATCCAACCATACGGATGTTAATATATATCAATTTTAGTCATATGAAAAAATTATTAACAAATTTGAAATCCATCTTGCATGTTAGGATTAGAAAAATCCGGTAAAAGTACGCCTCACGACAACGAGACTCGTTCCCGATTTACAAGATTAATTTTTAAAATGATTTTTTCGACGATCCAATAGTACGGATGTTAAGATATATCAATTTTAGTCATATGAAAAAATTATTAACAAATTTGAAATCCATCTTGCATGTCACGATTAGAAAAATCCGGTAAAAGTACCCTTCCCGACAACAAGACTCGTTCCCAATTTACAAGATTAATTTTTAAAATGATTTTTTCGATGATCCAACTTTACGGATGTTAAGATATATCAATTTTAGTCATATGGAAAAATTATTAACAAATTTGAAATTCATCTTGCATGTTAGGATTAGAAAAATCCGGTAAAAGTACCCCTCCCAACAACGAGACTCATTCCCGATTTACAAAATGAATTTTTAAAATGACTTTTTCGACGATGCAACCATTCGTATGTTAATATATATCAATTTTAGTCATATGAATTTTTTTTTAACAAATTTGAAATCCATCTTGCATGTTAGGATTAGAAAAATCCTGTAAAAGTACCCCTCACGACAAAATGACTCGTTCCCAATTTACAAGATTAAATTTTAAAATTAATTTTTCAACGATTCAACCATACGGATGTTAATATATATCAATTTTAGTCATATGAAAAAATTATTAACAAATTTGAAAACCATCTTGCATGTTAGGATTAGAAAAATCCGGTAAAAGTACCCCTCCCGACAACGAGACTCGTTCCCGATTTACAAAATTAATTTTTAAAATGATTTTTTCGACGATCCAACTGTACGGATGTTAAGACATATCAATTTTAGTCATATAAAAAAATTATTAACAAATTTGAAATTCATCTTGCGTGTTAGGATTAGAAAAATCCTGTAAAATTACCCCTCACGACAACGAGACTCGTTCTTAATTTACAAGATTAATTTTTATAATTATTTTTTCGATGATCCAACCATACAGATGTTAATATATATCAATTTTAGTCATATGAAAAAATTATTAACAAATTTGAAATCCAACTTGCATGTTAGGATTAGAAAAATCCGGTAAAAGTACCCCTCCCGACAACGAGACTCGTTCCCGATTTACAAGATTAATTTTTAAAATGATTTTTTGGACGATCCAACTTTACGGATGTTAAGATATATCAATTTTAGTCATATGAAAAAATTATTAACAAATTTGAAATTCATCTTGCATGTTAGGATTAAAAAAATCCGGTAAAAGTACGCCTCCCAACAACGAGACTCATTCCCGATTTACAAGATTAATTTTTAAAATGACTTTTTCGAAAATCCAACCATACGGATGTTAATCTATGTCAATTTTAGTCATATGAAAAAATTATTAACAAATTTGAAATCCATCTTGCATGTGAGGATTAGAAAAATCCAGTAAAAGTATCCCTCCGAACAATGTGACTCTTTCCCGATTTACTAGATTAATTTTTAAAATAATTTTTTCGACGATCCGACCGTACGGATATTAAAATATAACAATTTTAGTCATATAAAAAAATTATTAAAAATTTTAAATTCATATTGCATGTGAGGATTAGAAAAATCCTTTAAAATTACCCCTCACGACAACGAGACTCGTTCCCGATTTACAAGATTAATTTTTAAAATGACTTTTCCGACAATCCAACCATACGGATGTTAATCTATGTCAATTTTGGTCATATGAAAAAATTATTAACAAATTTGAAATCCATCTTGCATGTCAGGATTAGAAAAATCGAGTAAAAGTAGCCCTCCCGACAACGAGACTCTTTCCTGATTTACAAGATTAATTTTTAAAATGATTTTTTCGACGATCCAACCGTATGAATGTTAAGATATATCAAATTTAGTCATATGAAAAAATTATTAACAAATTTGAAATTCATCTTGCATGTCAGGATTAGAAAAATCCAGTAAAAGTATCCCTCCGAACAACGTGACTCTTTCCCGATTTTCTAGATTAATTTTTAAAATAATTTTTTCGACGATCCTACCGTACGGATATTAAAATATAACAATTTTAGTAATATGAAAAAATTATTAAAAAATTTAAATTCATCTTGCATGTCAGGATTAGAAAAATCCGGTAAAAGTACCCCTCCCGACAACGAGACTCGTTCCCGATTTACAAGATTAATTTTTAAAATGATTTTTTCGACGATCCAACAGTACGGATGTTAAGATATATCAATTTTAGTCATATAAAAAAATTATTAAAAAATTTGAAATTCATCTTGCAAGTGAGGATTAGAAAAATCCTGTAAAATTATCCCTCACGACAACGAGGCTCGTTCCCGATTTACAAGATTAATTTTTATAATGATTTTTTTGACGATCCAACCATACGGATGTTAAGATATATCAATTTTAGTCATATGAAAAAATTATTAATAATTTGAAATTCATCTTGCATGTGAGGATTAGAAAAATCCGGTAAAAGTACCCCTCCCAACAACGAGACTCGTTCCCGATTTACAAGATTAATTTTTAAAATGACTTTTTCGACGATCCAACCATACGGATGTTAATCTATGTCAATTTTAGTCATATGAAAAAATTATTAACAAATTTGAAATCCATCTTGCATTTGGGGATTAGGAAAATCCTGTAAAATTACCCCTCACGACAACGAGACTCGTTCCCAATTTACAAGATTAATTTTTAAAATGATTTTTTCGATGATCCAACCATACGGATGTTAATATATATCAATTTTAGTCATATGAAAAAATTATTAACAAATTTGAAATCCATCTTGCATGTTAGGATTAGAAAAATCCGGTAAAAGTACGCCTCCCGACAACGAGACTCGTTCCTGATTTACAAGATTAATTTTTAAAATGATTTTTTCGACGATCCAATAGTACGGATGTTAAGATATATCAATTTTAGTCATATGAAAAAATTATTAACAAATTTGAAATCCATCTTGCATGTCACGATTAGAAAAATCCGGTAAAAGTACCCCTCCCGACAACAAGACTCGTTCCCAATTTACAAGATTAATTTTTAAAATGATTTTTTCGATGATCCAACTTTACGGATGTTAAGATATATCAATTTTAGTCATATGGAAAAATTATTAACAAATTTGAAATTCATCTTGCATGTTAGGATTAGAAAAATCCGGTAAAAGTACCCCTCCCAACAACGAGACTCATTCCCGATTTACAAGATTAATTTTTAAAATGACTTTTTTGAAAATCCAACCATACGGATGTTAATCTATGTCAATTTTAGTCATATGAAAAAATTATTAACAAATTTGAAATCCATCTTGCATGTGAGGATTAGAAAAATCCAGTAAAAGTATCCCTCCGAACAATGTGACTCTTTCCCGATTTACTAGATTAATTTTTAAAATAATTTTTTCGACGATCCGACCATACGGATATTAAAATATAACAATTTTAGTCATATAAAAAAATTATTAAAAAATTTAAATTCATATTGCATGTCAGGATTAGAAAAATCCTTTAAAATTACCCCTCACGACAACGAGACTCGTTCCCGATTTACAAGATTAATTTTTAAAATGACTTTTCCGACAATCCAACCATACGGATGTTAATCTATGTCAATTTTGGTCATATGAAAAAATTATTAACAAATTTGAAATCCATCTTGCATGTCAGGATTAGAAAAATCGAGTAAAAGTAGCCCTCCCGACAACGAGACTCTTTCCTGATTTACAAGATTAATTTTTAAAATGATTTTTTCGACGATCCAACCGTATGAATGTTAAGATATATCAATTTTAGTCATATGAAAAAATTATTAACAAATTTGAAATTCATCTTGCATGTCAGGATTAGAAAAATCTAGTAAAAGTATCCCTCCGAACAACGTGACTCTTTCCCGATTTTCTAGATTAATTTTTAAAATAATTTTTTCGACGATCCTACCGTACGGATATTAAAATATAACAATTTTAGTAATATGAAAAAATTATTAAAAAATTTAAATTCATCTTGCATGTCAGGATTAGAAAAATCCGGTAAAAGTACCCCTCCCGACAACGAGACTCGTTCCCGATTTACAAGATTAATTTTTAAAATGATTTTTTCGACGATCCAACAGTACGGATGTTAAGATATATCAATTTTAGTCATATAAAAAAATTATTAAAAAATTTGAAATTCATCTTGCAAGTGAGGATTAGAAAAATCCTGTAAAATTATCCCTCACGACAACGAGGCTCGTTCCCGATTTACAAGATTAATTTTTATAATGATTTTTTTGACGATCCAACCATACGGATGTTAAGATATATCAATTTTAGTCATATGAAAAAATTATTAATAATTTGAAATTCATCTTGCATGTGAGGATTAGAAAAATCCGGTAAAAGTACCCCTCCCAACAACGAGACTCGTTCCCGATTTACAAGATTAATTTTTAAAATGACTTTTTCGACGATCCAACCATACGGATGTTAATCTATGTCAATTTTAGTCATATGAAAAAATTATTAACAAATTTGAAATCCATCTTGCATTTGGGGATTAGGAAAATCCTGTAAAATTACCCCTCACGACAACGAGACTCGTTCCCAATTTACAAGATTAATTTTTAAAATGATTTTTTCGATGATCCAACCATACGGATGTTAATATATATCAATTTTAGTCATATGAAAAAATTATTAACAAATTTGAAATCCATCTTGCATGTTAGGATTAGAAAAATCCGATAAAAGTACGCCTCCCGACAACGAGACTCGTTCCTGATTTACAAGATTAATTTTTAAAATGATTTTTTCGACGATCCAATAGTACGGATGTTAAGATATATCAATTTTAGTCATATGAAAAAATTATTAACAAATTTGAAATCCATCTTGCATGTCACGATTAGAAAAATCCGGTAAAAGTACCCCTCCCGACAACAAGACTCGTTCCCAATTTACAAGATTAATTTTTAAAATGATTTTTTCGATGATCCAACTTTACGGATGTTAAGATATATCAATTTTAGTCATATGGAAAAATTATTAACAAATTTGAAATTCATCTTGCATGTTAGGATTAGAAAAATCCGGTAAAAGTACCCCTCCCAACAACGAGACTCATTCCCGATTTACAAGATTAATTTTTAAAATGACTTTTTCGAAAATCCAACCATACGGATGTTAATCTATGTCAATTTTAGTCATATGAAAAAATTATTAACAAATTTGAAATCCATCTTGCATGTGAGGATTAGAAAAATCCAGTAAAAGTATCCCTCCGAACAATGCGACTCTTTCCCGATTTACTAGATTAATTTTTAAAATAATTTTTTCGACGATCTGACCATACGGATATTAAAATATAACAATTTTAGTCATATAAAAAAATTATTAAAAAATTTAAATTCATATTGCATGTCAGGATTAGAAAAATCCTTTAAAATTACCCCTCACGACAACGAGACTCGTTCCCGATTTACAAGATTAATTTTTAAAATGACTTTTCCGACAATCCAACCATACGGATGTTAATCTATGTCAATTTTGGTCATATGAAAAAATTATTAACAAATTTGAAATCCATCTTGCATGTCAGGATTAGAAAAATCGAGTAAAAGTAGCCCTCCCGACAACGAGACTCTTTCCTGATTTACAAGATTAATTTTTAAAATGATTTTTTCGACGATCCAACCGTATGAATGTTAAGATATATCAATTTTAGTCATATGAAAAAATTATTAACAAATTTGAAATTCATCTTGCATGTCAGGATTAGAAAAATCCAGTAAAAGTATCCCTCCGAACAACGTGACTCTTTCCCGATTTTCTAGATTAATTTTTAAAATAATTTTTTCGACGATCCTACCGTACGGATATTAAAATATAACAATTTTAGTAATATGAAAAAATTATTAAAAAATTTAACTTCATCTTGCATGTCAGGATTAGAAAAATCCGGTAAAAGTACCCCTCCCGACAACGAGACTCGTTCCCGATTTACAAGATTAATTTTTAAAATGATTTTTTCGACAATCCAACAGTACGGATGTTAAGATATATCAATTTTAGTCATATAAAAAAATTATTAAAAAATTTGAAATTCATCTTGCAAGTGAGGATTAGAAAAATCCTGTAAAATTATCCCTCACGACAACGAGGCTCGTTCCCGATTTACAAGATTAATTTTTATAATGATTTTTTTGACGATCCAACCATACGGATGTTAAGATATATCAATTTTAGTCATATGAAAAAATTATTAATAATTTGAAATTCATCTTGCATGTGAGGATTAGAAAAATTCGGTAAAAGTACCCCTCCCAACAACGAGACTCGTTCCCGATTTACAAGATTAATTTTTAAAATGACTTTTTCGACGATCCAACCATACGGATGTTAATCTATGTCAATTTTAGTCATATGAAAAAATTATTAACAAATTTGAAATCCATCTTGCATTTGGGGATTAGGAAAATCCTGTAAAATTACCCCTCACGACAACGAGACTCGTTCCCGATTTACAAGATTAATTTTTAAAATGACTTTTTCGACGATCCAACCATACGGATGTTAATCTATGTCAATTTTAGTCATATGAAAAAATTATTAACAAATTTGAAATCCATCTTGCATTTGGGGATTAGGAAAATCCTGTAAAATTACCCCTCACGACAACGAGACTCGTTCCCAATTTACAAGATTAATTTTTAAAATGATTTTTTCGATGATCCAACCATACGGATGTTAATATATATCAATTTTAGTCATATGAAAAAATTATTAACAAATTTGAAATCCATCTTGCATGTTAGGATTAGAAAAATCCGGTAAAAGTACGCCTCCCGACAACGAGACTCGTTCCTGATTTACAAGATTAATTTTTAAAATGATTTTTTCGACGATCCAATAGTACGGATGTTAAGATATATCAATTTTAGTCATATGAAAAAATTATTAACAAATTTGAAATCCATCTTGCATGTCACGATTAGAAAAATCCGGTAAAAGTACCCCTCCCGACAACAAGACTCGTTCCCAATTTACAAGATTAATTTTTAAAATGATTTTTTCGATGATCCAACTTTACGGATGTTAAGATATATCAATTTTAGTCACATGGAAAAATTATTAACAAATTTGAAATTCATCTTGCATGTTAGGATTAGAAAAATCCGGTAAAAGTACCCCTCCCAACAACGAGACTCATTCCCGATTTACAAGATTAATTTTTAAAATGACTTTTTCGAAAATCCAACCATACGGATGTTAATCTATGTCAATTTTAGTCATATGAAAAAATTATTAACAAATTTGAAATCCATCTTGCATGTGAGGATTAGAAAAATCCAGTAAAAGTATCCCTCCGAACAATGTGACTCTTTCCCGATTTACTAGATTAATTTTTAAAATAATTTTTTCGACGATCCGACCGTACGGATATTAAAATATAACAATTTTAGTCATATAAAAAAATTATTAAAAAATTTAAATTCATATTGCATGTCAGGATTAGAAAAATCCTTTAAAATTACCCCTCACGACAACGAGACTCGTTCCCGATTTACAAGATTAATTTTTAAAATGACTTTTCCGACAATCCAACCATACGGATGTTAATCTATGTCAATTTTGGTCATATGAAAAAATTATTAACAAATTTGAAATCCATCTTGCATGTCAGGATTAGAAAAATCGAGTAAAAGTAGCCCTCCCGGCAACGAGACTCTTTCCTGATTTACAAGATTAATTTTTAAAATGATTTTTTCGACGATCCAACCGTATGAATGTTAAGATATATCAATTTTAGTCATATGAAAAAATTATTAACAAATTTGAAATTCATCTTGCATGTCAGGATTAGAAAAATCCAGTAAAAGTATCCCTCCGAACAACGTGACTCTTTCCCGATTTTCTAGATTAATTTTTAAAATAATTTTTTCGACGATCCTACCGTACGGATATTAAAATATAACAATTTTAGTAATATGAAAAAATTATTAAAAAATTTAAATTCATCTTGCATGTCAGGATTAGAAAAATCCGGTAAAAGTACCCCTCCCGACAACGAGACTCGTTCCCGATTTACAAGATTAATTTTTAAAATGATTTTTTCGACGATCCAACAGTACGGATGTTAAGATATATCAATTTTAGTCATATAAAAAAATTATTAAAAAATTTGAAATTCATCTTGCAAGTGAGGATTAGAAAAATCCTGTAAAATTATCCCTCACGACAACGAGGCTCGTTCCCGATTTACAAGATTAATTTTTATAATGATTTTTTTGACGATCCAACCATACGGATGTTAAGATATATCAATTTTAGTCATATGAAAAAATTATTAATAATTTGAAATTCATCTTGCATGTGAGGATTAGAAAAATCCGGTAAAAGTACCCCTCCCAACAACGAGACTCGTTCCCGATTTACAAGATTAATTTTTAAAATGACTTTTTCGACGATCCAACCATACGGATGTTAATCTATGTCAATTTTAGTCATATGAAAAAATTATTAACAAATTTGAAATCCATCTTGCATTTGGGGATTAGGAAAATCCTGTAAAATTACCCCTCACGACAACGAGACTCGTTCCCAATTTACAAGATTAATTTTTAAAATGATTTTTTCGATGATCCAACCATACGGATGTTAATATATATCAATTTTAGTCATATGAAAAAATTATTAACAAATTTGAAATCCATCTTGCATGTTAGGATTAGAAAAATCCGATAAAAGTACGCCTCCCGACAACGAGACTCGTTCCTGATTTACAAGATTAATTTTTAAAATGATTTTTTCGACGATCCAATAGTACGGATGTTAAGATATATCAATTTTAGTCATATGAAAAAATTATTAACAAATTTGAAATCCATCTTGCATGTCACGATTAGAAAAATCCGGTAAAAGTACCCCTCCCGACAACAAGACTCGTTCCCAATTTACAAGATTAATTTTTAAAATGATTTTTTCGATGATCCAACTTTACGGATGTTAAGATATATCAATTTTAGTCACATGGAAAAATTATTAACAAATTTGAAATTCATCTTGCATGTTAGGATTAGAAAAATCCGGTAAAAGTACCCCTCCCAACAACGAGACTCATTCCCGATTTACAAGATTAATTTTTAAAATGACTTTTTCGAAAATCCAACCATACGGATGTTAATCTATGTCAATTTTAGTCATATGAAAAAATTATTAACAAATTTGAAATCCATCTTGCATGTGAGGATTAGAAAAATCCAGTAAAAGTATCCCTCCGAACAATGTGACTCTTTCCCGATTTACTAGATTAATTTTTAAAATAATTTTTTCGACGATCCGACCGTACGGATATTAAAATATAACAATTTTAGTCATATAAAAAAATTATTAAAAAATTTAAATTCATATTGCATGTCAGGATTAGAAAAATCCTTTAAAATTACCCCTCACGACAACGAGACTCGTTCCCGATTTACAAGATTAATTTTTAAAATGACTTTTCCGACAATCCAACCATACGGATGTTAATCTATGTCAATTTTGGTCATATGAAAAAATTATTAACAAATTTGAAATCCATCTTGCATGTCAGGATTAGAAAAATCGAGTAAAAGTAGCCCTCCCGACAACGAGACTCTTTCCTGATTTACAAGATTAATTTTTAAAATGATTTTTTCGACGATCCAACCGTATGAATGTTAAGATATATCAATTTTAGTCATATGAAAAAATTATTAACAAATTTGAAATTCATCTTGCATGTCAGGATTAGAAAAATCTAGTAAAAGTATCCCTCCGAACAACGTGACTCTTTCCCGATTTTCTAGATTAATTTTTAAAATAATTTTTTCGACGATCCTACCGTACGGATATTAAAATATAACAATTTTAGTAATATGAAAAAATTATTAAAAAATTTAAATTCATCTTGCATGTCAGGATTAGAAAAATCCGGTAAAAGTACCCCTCCCGACAACGAGACTCGTTCCCGATTTACAAGATTAATTTTTAAAATGATTTTTTCGACGATCCAACAGTACGGATGTTAAGATATATCAATTTTAGTCATATAAAAAAATTATTAAAAAATTTGAAATTCATCTTGCAAGTGAGGATTAGAAAAATCCTGTAAAATTATCCCTCACGACAACGAGGCTCGTTCCCGATTTACAAGATTAATTTTTATAATGATATTTTTGACGATCCAACCATACGGATGTTAAGATATATCAATTTTAGTCATATGAAAAAATTATTAATAATTTGAAATTCATCTTGCATGTGAGGATTAGAAAAATCCGGTAAAAGTACCCCTCCCAACAACGAGACTCGTTCCCGATTTACAAGATTAATTTTTAAAATGACTTTTTCGACGATCCAACCATACGGATGTTAATCTATGTCAATTTTAGTCATATGAAAAAATTATTAACAAATTTGAAATCCATCTTGCATTTGGGGATTAGGAAAATCCTGCAAAATTACCCCTCACGACAACGAGACTCGTTCCCAATTTACAAGATTAATTTTTAAAATGATTTTTTTCGATGATCCAACCATACGGATGTTAATATATATCAATTTTAGTCATATGAAAAAATTATTAACAAATTTGAAATCCATCTTGCATGTTAGGATTAGAAAAATCCGATAAAAGTACGCCTCCCGACAACGAGACTCGTTCCTGATTTACAAGATTAATTTTTAAAATGATTTTTTCGACGATCCAATAGTACGGATGTTAAGATATATCAATTTTAGTCATATGAAAAAATTATTAACAAATTTGAAATCCATCTTGCATGTCACGATTAGAAAAATCCGGTAAAAGTACCCCTCCCGACAACAAGACTCGTTCCCAATTTACAAGATTAATTTTTAAAATGATTTTTTCGATGATCCAACTTTACGGATGTTAAGATATATCAATTTTAGTCATATGGAAAAATTATTAACAAATTTGAAATTCATCTTGCATGTTAGGATTAGAAAAATCCGGTAAAAGTACCCCTCCCAACAACGAGACTCATTCCCGATTTACAAAATTAATTTTTAAAATGACTTTTTCGACGATGCAACCATACGTATGTTAATATATATCAATTTTAGTCATATGAATTTTTTTTTAACAAATTTGAAATCCATCTTGCATGTTAGGATTAGAAAAATCCTGTAAAAGTACCCCTCCCGACAACGAGACTCGTTCCCGATTTACAAGATTAATTGATAAAATGATTTTTTCGACGATCCAACAGTACGGATGTTAAGATATATCAATTTTAGTCATATGAAAAAATTATTAACAAATTTGAAATCCATCTTGCATGTCAGGATTAGAAAAATCCCGTAAAAGTACCACTCCCGACAACAAGACTCGTTCCCGATTTACAAGATTAATTTTTAAAATGATTTTTTCGACGATCCAACCATACAGATGTTAATATATATCAATTTTAGTCATATGAAAAAATTATTAACAAATTTAAAATCCTTCTTGCATGTGAGGATTAGAAAAATCCTGTAAAATTACCCCTCACGACAAAATGACTCGTTCCCAATTTACAAGATTAAATTTTAAAATGAATTTTTCGACGATTCAACCATACGGATGTTAATATATATCAATTTTAGTCATATGAAAAAATTATTAACAAATTTGAAAACCATCTTGCATGTTAGGATTAGAAAAATCCGGTAAAAGTACCCCTCCCGACAACGAGACTCGTTCCCGATTTACAAAATTAATTTTTAAAATGATTTTTTCGACGATCCAACTGTACGGATGTTAAGATATATCAATTTTAGTCATATAAAAAAATTATTAACAAATTTGAAATTCATCTTGCGTGTTAGGATTAGAAAAATCCTGTAAAATTACCCCTCACGACAACGAGACTCGTTCTTAATTTACAAGATTAATTTTTAAAATTATTTTTTCGACGATCCAACTATGCAGATGTTAATATATATCAATTTTAGTCATATGAAAAAATTATTAACAAATTTGAAATCCAACTTGCATGTTAGGATTAGAAAAATCCGGTAAAAGTACCCCTCCCGACAACGAGACTCGTTCCCGATTTACAAGATTAATTTTTAAAATGATTTTTTGGATGATCCAACTTTACGGATGTTAAGATATATCAATTTTAGTCATATGAAAAAATTATTAACAAATTTGAAATTCATCTTGCATGTTAGGATTAGAAAAATCCGGTAAAAGTACCCCTCCCAACAACGAGACTCATTCCCGATTTACAAGATTAATTTTTAAAATGACTTTTTCAAAAATCCAACCATACGGATGTTAATCTATGTCAATTTTAGTCATATGAAAAAATTATTAACAAATTTGAAATCCATCTTGCATGTGAGGATTAGAAAAATCCAGTAAAAGTATCCCTCCGAACAATGTGACTCTTTCCCGATTTACTAGATTAATTTTTAAAATAATTTTTTCGATGATCCGACCGTACGGATATTAAAATATAACAATTTTAGTCATATAAAAAAATTATTAAAAAATTTAAATTCATATTGCATGTCAGGATTAGAAAAATCCTTTAAAATTACCCCTCACGACAACGAGACTCGTTCCCGATTTACAAGATTAATTTTTAAAATGATTTTTTCGACGATCCAACCATACGGATGTTAAGATATATCAATTCTAGTCATATGAAAAAATTATTAATAATTTGAAATTCATCTTGCATGTCAGGATTAGAAAAATCCGGTAAAAGTACTCTTCCCAACAACGAGACTCGTTCCCGATTTACAAGATTAATTTTTAAAATGACTTCTTCGATGATCCAACCATCCGGAGGTTAATCTATGTAAATTTTAGTCATATGAAAAAATTATTAACAAATTTGAAATCCATCTTGCATGTGGGGATTAGAAAAATCCTGTAAAATTACCCCTCACGACAACGAGACTCTTTCCCAATTTACAAGATTAATTTTTAAAATGATTTTTTCAACGATCCAACCATACGGATGTTAATATATATCAGTTTTAGTCATATAAAAAAATTATTAACAAATTTGAAATCCATCTTGCATGTTATGATTAGAAAAATCAGCTAAAAGTACCCCTCCCAACAACGATACTCGTTCCCGATTTACAAGATTAATTTTTAAAATGATTTTTTCGACGATCCAACAGTACGGATGTTAAGATATATCAATTTTAATCATATAAAAAAATTAGTAACAAATTTGAAATTCATCTTGCATGTCGGGATTAGAAAAATCCGGTAAAAGTACCCCTCCCGACAACGAGACTCGTTCCCAATTTACAAGATTAATTTTTAAAATAATTTTTTTGACGATCCGACCGTACGGATATTAAGATATAACAATTTTAGTCATATGAAAAAATTATTAAAAAATTTGAAATTTATCTTGCATGTCAGGATTAGAAAAATCCGGTAAAAGTACACCTCCCGACAACGAGACTCGTTCCTGATTTACAAGATTAAGTTTTAAAATGATTTTTTCGACGATCCCACTGTACGGATGTTAAGATATACCAATTTTAGTCATAAGAAAAAATTATTAAAAAATTTGAAATTTATCTTGCAAATGAGGATTAGAAAAATCCTGTAAAATTACCCCTCACGACAACGAGACTCGTTCCCGATTTACACGATTAATTTTTAAAATGATTTTTTCGACGATCCAACCATACGGATGTTAAGATATATCAATTTTAGTCATATGAAAAAATTATTAACAAATTTGAAATCCATCTTGCATGTCAGGATTAGAAAAATCCGGTAAAACTACCACTCCCGACAACGAGACTCATTCCCGATTTACAAGATTAATTTTTAAAATGATTTTTTCGATGATCCAACCATACGGCTGTTAAGATATATCAATTTTAGTCATATGAAAAAATTATTAACAATTTGAAATTAATCTTGCATGTCAGGATTAGAAAAATTAGGTAAAAGTACCCCTCCCAAAAACGAGACTCGTTCCCGATTTACAAGATTAATTTTTAAAATGACTTTTTCGACAATCCAACCGTACGGATATTAATCTATGTCAATTTTAGTAATATGAAAAAATTATTAACAAATTTGAAATCCATCTTGCATGTGAGGATTAGAAAAATCCTGTAAAATTACCCCTCACGACAAAAGAACTCGTTCCCAATTTACAAGATTAAATTTTAAAATGAATTTTTCGACGATTCAACCATACGGATGTTAATATATATCAATTTTAGTCATATGAAAAAATTATTAACAAATTTGAAACCCATCTTGTATGTCAGGATTAGAAAAATCCGGTAAAAATACCCCTCCCGACAACGTACTCATTCCCGATTTACAAAATTAATTTTTAAAATGATTTTTTCGACGATCCAACAGTACGGATGTTAAGATATATCAATTTTAGTCATATAAAAAAATTATTAACAAATTTGAAATTCATCTTGCATGTGAGGATTAGAAAAATCCTGTAAAATTACCCCTCACCACAACGAGACTCGTTCTTAATTTACAAGATTAATTTTTAAAATGATTTTTTCGACGATCTAACCATACGGATGTTAATATATATCAATTTTAGTCATATGAAAAAATTATTAACAAATTTGAAATCCATCTTGCATGTTAGGATTAGAAAAATCCGGTAAAAGTACCCCTCCCGACAACGAGACTCGTTCCCGATTTACAAGATTAATTTTTAAAATGATTTTTTCGACGATCCAACTTTACGGATGTTAAGATATATCAATTTTAGTCATATGAAAAAATTATTAACAAATTTGAAATTCATCTTGCATGTTAGGATTAGAAAAATCCGGTAAAAGTACCCCTCCCAACAACGAGACTCCTTCCCGATTTACAAGATTAATTTTTAAAATGACTTTTTCGACAATCCAACCATACGGATGTTAATCTATGTCAATTTTGGTCATATGAAAAAATTATTAACAAATTTGAAATCCATCTTCATGTCAGGATTAGAAAAATCGAGTAAAAGTAGCCCTCCCGACAACGAGACTCTTTCCTGATTTACAAGATTAATTTTTAAAATGATTTTTTCGACGATCCAACCGTATGAATGTTAAGATATATCAATTTTAGTCATATGAAAAAATTATTAACAAATTTGAAATTCATCTTGCATGTCAGGATTAGAAAAATCCAGTAAAAGTATCCCTCCGAACAACGTGACACTTTCCCGATTTTCTAGATTAATTTTTAAAATATTTTTTTCGACGATCCTACCGTATGGATATTAAAATATAACAATTTTAGTAATATGAAAAAATTATTAAAAAATTTAAATTCATCTTGCATGTCAGGATTAGAAAAATCCGGTAAAAGTACCCCTCCCGACAACGAGACTCGTTCCCGATTTACAAGATTAATTGTTAAAATGATTTTTTCGACGATCCAACAGTACGGATGTTAAGATATATCAATTTTAGTCATATAAAAAAATTATTAAAAAATTTGAAATTCATCTTGCAAGTGAGGATTAGAAAAATCCTGTAAAATTATCCCTCACGACACCGAGGCTCGTTCCCGATTTACAAGATTAATTTTTATAATGATTTTTTTGATGATCCAACCATACGGATGTTAAGATATATCAATTTTAGTCATATGAAAAAATTATTAATAATTTGAAATTCATCTTGCATGTGAGGATTAGAAAAATCCGGTAAAAGTACCCCTCCCAACAACGAGACTCGTTCCCGATTTACAAGATTAATTTTTAAAATGACTTTTTCGACGATCCAACCATACGGATGTTAATCTATGTCAATTTTAGTCATATGAAAAAATTATTAACAAATTTGAAATCCATCTTGCATTTGGGGATTAGGAAAATCTTGTAAAATTACCCCTCACGACAACGAGACTCGTTCCCAATTTACAAGATTAATTTTTAAAATAATTTTTTCGATGATCCAACCATACGGATGTTAATATATATCAATTTTAGTCATATGAAAAAATTATTAACAAATTTGAAATCCATCTTGCATGTTAGGATTAGAAAAATCCGGTAAAAGTACGCCTCCCGACAACGAGACTCGTTCCCGATTTACAAGATTAATTTTTAAAATGATTTTTTCGATGATCCAATAGTACGGATGTTAAGATATATCAATTTTAGTCATATGAAAAAATTATTAACAAATTTGAAATCCATCTTGCATGTCACGATTAGAAAAATCCGGTAAAAGTACCCCTCCCGACAACAAGACTCGTTCCCAATTTACAAGATTAATTTTTAAAATAATTTTTTCGACGATCCAACTTTACGGATGTTAAGATATATCAATTTTAGTCATATGGAAAAATTATTAACAAATTTGAAATTCATCTTGCATGTTAGGATTAGAAAAATCCGGTAAAAGTACCCCTCCCAACAACGAGACTCATTCCCGATTTACAAAATTAATTTTTAAAATGACTTTTTCGACGATGCAACCATACGTATGTTAATATATATCAATTTTAGTCATATGAATTTTTTTTTAACAAATTTGAAATCCATCTTGCATGTTAGGATTAGAAAAATCCTGTAAAAGTACCCCTCCCGACAACGAGACTCGTTCCCGATTTACAAGATTAATTGATAAAATGATTTTTTCGACGATCCAACAGTACGGATGTTAAGATATATCAATTTTAGTCATATGAAAAAATTATTAACAAATTTGAAATCCATCTTGCATGTCAGGATTAGAAAAATCACGTAAAAGTACCACTCCCGACAACAAGACTCGTTCCCGATTTACAAGATTAATTTTTAAAATGATTTTTTCGACGATCCAACTTTACGGATGTTAAGATATATCAATTTTATTCGTATGGAAAAATTATTAACAAATTTGAAATTCATCTTGCATGTGAGGATTAGAAAAATCCGGTAAAAGTACCCCTCCTAACAACGAGACTCATTCCCGATTTACAAGATTAATTTTTAAAATGACTTTTTCGACGATCCAACCGTACGAATGTTAAGATATATCAATTTTAGTCATATGAAAAAATTATTAACAAATTTGAAATTCATCTTGCATGTCAGGATTAGAAAAATCCAGTAAAAGTATCCCTCCGAACGACGTGACTCTTTCCCGATTTACTAGATTAATTTTTAAAATAATATTTTCGACGATCCGACCGTATGGATATTAAAATATAACAATTTTAGTCATATGAAAAAATTATTAAAATATTTGAAATTCATCTTGCATGTCAGGATTAGAAAAATCCAGTAAAAGTACCCCTCCCGACAACGAGACTCGTTCCCGATTTACAAGATTACATTTTAAAATGATTTTTTTGGATGATACAACCGTACAGATGTTAAGATATATCAATTTTAGTCTTAAGAAAAAATTATTAAAAAATTTGAAATTCATCTAGCAAGCGAGGATTAGAAAAATCCTGTAAAATTACCCCTCACGACAACGAGACTCGTTCCCGATTTACAAGATTAATTTTTAAAATGATTTTTTCGACGATCCAACCATACGGATGTTAAGATATATCAATTTTAGTCATATAAAAAAATTATTAATAATTTGAAATTCATCTTGCATGTGAGGATTAGAAAAATCCTGTAAAAGTACCCTTCCCATCAATGAGACTCGTTCCTGATTTACAAGATTAATTTTTAAAATGACTTTTTCGACGATCCAACCGTACGGATGTTAATCTATGTCAGTTTTAGTCATATGAAAAAATTATTAACAAATTTGAAATCCATCTTGCATATGGGGATTAGAAAAATCCTGTAAAATTACCCTTCACGACAACGAGACTCGTTCCCAATTTACAAGATTAATTTTTAAAATGATTTTTTCGACGATCCAACCATACGAATGTTAATATATATCAATTTTAGTCATATGAAAAAATTATTAACAAATTTGAAATCCATCTTGCATGTTAGGATTAGAAAAATCCGGTAAAAGTACCCCTCCTGACAACGAGACTCGTTCCCGATTTACAAGATTAATTTTTAAAATGATTTTTTCGACGATCCAGCAGTACGGATGTTAAGATATATCAATTTTAGTCATATGAAAAAATTATTAACAAATTTGAAATCCATCTTGCATGTCAGGATTAGAAAAATCATGTAAAAGTACCACTCCCGACAACAAGACTCGTTCCCGATTTACAAGATTAATTTTTAAAATGATTTTTTCGACGATCCAACTTTACGGATGTTATGATATATCAATTTTATTCGTATGGAAAAATTATTAACAAATTTGAAATTCATCTTGCATGTGAGGATTAGAAAAATCCGGTAAAAGTACCCCTCCTAACAACGAGACTCATTCCCGATTTACAAGATTAATTTTTAAAATGACTTTTTCGACGATCCAACCGTACGAATGTTAAGATATATCAATTTTAGTCATATGAAAAAATTATTAACAAATTTGAAATTCATCTTGCATGTCAGGATTAGAAAAATCCAGTAAAAGTATCCCTCCGAACGACGTGACTCTTTCCCGATTTACTAGATTAATTTTTAAAATAATATTTTCGACGATCCGACCGTATGGATATTAAAATATAACAATTTTAGTCATATGAAAAAATTATTAAAATATTTGAAATTCATCTTGCATGTCAGGATTAGAAAAATCCAGTAAAAGTACCCCTCCCGACAACGAGACTCGTTCCCGATTTACAAGATTACATTTTAAAATGATTTTTTTGGATGATACAACCGTACAGATGTTAAGATATATCAATTTTAGTCTTAAGAAAAAATTATTAAAAAATTTGAAATTCATCTAGCAAGCGAGGATTAGAAAAATCCTGTAAAATTACCCCTCACGACAACGAAACTCGTTCCCGATTTACAAGATTAATTTTTAAAATGATTTTTTCGACGATCCAACCATACGGATGTTAAGATATATCAATTTTAGTCATATAAAAAAATTATTAATAATTTGAAATTCATCTTGCATGTGAGGATTAGAAAAAATCCTGTAAAAGTACCCTTCCCAACAATGAGACTCGTTCCTGATTTACAAGATTAATTTTTAAAATGACTTTTTCGACGATCCAACCGTACGGATGTTAATCTATGTCAGTTTTAGTCATATGAAAAAATTATTAACAAATTTGAAATCCATCTTGCATATGGGGATTAGAAAAATCCTGTAAAATTACCCTTCACGACAACGAGACTCGTTCCCAATTTACAAGATTAATTTTTAAAATGATTTTTTCGACGATCCAACCATACGAATGTTAATATATATCAATTTTAGTCATATGAAAAAATTATTAACAAATTTGAAATCCATCTTGCATGTTAGGATTAGAAAAATCCGGTAAAAGTACCCCTCCTGACAACGAGACTCGTTCCCGATTTACAAGATTAATTTTTAAAATGATTTTTTCGACGATCCAGCAGTACGGATGTTAAGATATATCAATTTTAGTCATATGAAAAAATTATTAACAAATTTGAAATCCATCTTGCATGTCAGGATTAGAAAAATCACGTAAAAGTACCACTCCCGACAACAAGACTCGTTCCCGATTTACAAGATTAATTTTTAAAATGATTTTTTCGACGATCCAACTTTACGGATGTTATGATATATCAATTTTATTCGTATGGAAAAATTATTAACAAATTTGAAATTCATCTTGCATGTGAGGATTAGAAAAATCCGGTAAAAGTACCCCTCCTAACAACGAGACTCATTCCCGATTTACAAGATTAATTTTAAAATGACTTTTTCGACGATCCAACCGTACGAATGTTAAGATATATCAATTTTAGTCATATGAAAAAATTATTAACAAATTTGAAATTCATCTTGCATGTCAGGATTAGAAAAATCCAGTAAAAGTATCCCTCCGAACGACGTGACTCTTTCCCGATTTACTAGATTAATTTTTAAAATAATATTTTCGACGATCCGACCGTATGGATATTAAAATATAACAATTTTAGTCATATGAAAAAATTATTAAAATATTGAAATTCATCTTGCATGTCAGGATTAGAAAAATCCAGTAAAAGTACCCCTCCCGACAACGAGACTCGTTCCCGATTTACAAGATTACATTTTAAAATGATTTTTTGGATGATACAACCGTACAGATGTTAAGATATATCAATTTTAGTCTTAAGAAAAAATTATTAAAAATTTGAAATTCATCTAGCAAGCGAGGATTAGAAAAATCCTGTAAAATTACCCCTCACGACAACGAAACTCGTTCCCGATTTACAAGATTAATTTTTAAAATGATTTTTTCGACGATCCAACCATACGGATGTTAAGATATATCAATTTTAGTCATATAAAAAAATTATTAATAATTTGAAATTCATCTTGCATGTGAGGATTAGAAAAATCCTGTAAAAGTACCCTTCCCAACAATGAGACTCGTTCCTGATTTACAAGATTAATTTTTAAAATGACTTTTTCGACGATCCAACCGTACGGATGTTAATCTATGTCAGTTTTAGTCATATGAAAAAATTATTAACAAATTTGAAATCCATCTTGCATATGGGGATTAGAAAAATCCTGTAAAATTACCCTTCACGACAACGAGACTCGTTCCCAATTTACAAGATTAATTTTTAAAATGATTTTTTCGACGATCCAACCATACGAATGTTAATATATATCAATTTTAGTCATATGAAAAAATTATTAACAAATTTGAAATCCATCTTGCATGTTAGGATTAGAAAAATCCGGTAAAAGTACCCCTCCTGACAACGAGACTCGTTCCCGATTTACAAGATTAATTTTTAAAATGATTTTTTCGACGATCCAGCAGTACGGATGTTAAGATATATCAATTTTAGTCATATGAAAAAATTATTAACAAATTTGAAATCCATCTTGCATGTCAGGATTAGAAAAATCACGTAAAAGTACCACTCCCGACAACAAGACTCGTTCCCGATTTACAAGATTAATTTTTAAAATGATTTTTTCGACGATCCAACTTTACGGATGTTATGATATATCAATTTTATTCGTATGGAAAAATTATTAACAAATTTGAAATTCATCTTGCATGTGAGGATTAGAAAAATCCGGTAAAAGTACCCCTCCTAACAACGAGACTCATTCCCGATTTACAAGATTAATTTTTAAAATGACTTTTTCGACGATCCAACCGTACGAATGTTAAGATATATCAATTTAGTCATATGAAAAAATTATTAACAAATTTGAAATTCATCTTGCATGTCAGGATTAGAAAAAATCCAGTAAAAGTATCCCTCCGAACGACGTGACTCTTTCCCGATTTACTAGATTAATTTTTAAAATAATATTTTCGACGATCCGACCGTATGGATATTAAATATAACAATTTTAGTCATATGAAAAAATTATTAAAATATTTGAAATTCATCTTGCATGTCAGGATTAGAAAAATCCAGTAAAAGTACCCCTCCCGACAACGAGACTCGTTCCCGATTTACAAGATTACATTTTAAAATGATTTTTTTGGATGATACAACCGTACAGATGTTAAGATATATCAATTTTAGTCTTAAGAAAAAATTATTAAAAAATTTGAAATTCATCTAGCAAGCGAGGATTAGAAAAATCCTGTAAAATTACCCCTCACGACAACGAGACTCGTTCCCGATTTACAAGATTAATTTTTAAAATGATTTTTTCGACGATCCAACCATACGGATGTTAAGGTATATCAATTTTAGTCATATAAAAAAATTATTAATAATTTGAAATTCATCTTGCATGTGAGGATTAAAAAAATCCTGTAAAAGTACCCTTCCCAACAATGAGACTCGTTCCTGATTTACAAGATTAATTTTTAAAATGACTTTTTCGACGATCCAACCGTACGGATGTTAATCTATGTCAGTTTTAGTCATATGAAAAAATTATTAACAAATTTGAAATCCATCTTGCATATGGGGATTAGAAAAATCCTGTAAATTACCCTTCACGACAACGAGACTCGTTCCCAATTTACAAGATTAATTTTTAAAATGATTTTTTCGACGATCCAACCATACGAATGTTAATATATATCAATTTTAGTCATATGAAAAAATTATTAACAAATTTGAAATCCATCTTGCATGTTAGGATTAGAAAAATCCGGTAAAAGTACCCCTCCTGACAACGAGACTCGTTCCCGATTTACAAGATTAATTTTTAAAATGATTTTTTCGACGATCCAGCAGTACGAATGTTAAGATATATCAATTTTAGTCATATGAAAAAATTATTAACAAATTTGAAATCCATCTTGCATGTCAGGATTACAAAAATCCGGTAAAAGTACCCCTCCTGACAACAAGACTCGTTCCCGATTTACAAGATTAATTTTTAAAATGATTTTTTCGATGATCCAACTTTACGGATGTTAAGATATATCAACTTTAGTCATATGGAAAATTATTAACAAATTTGAAATTCATCTTGCATGTCAGGATTAGAAAAATCCGGTAAAAGTACACCTCCCGACAACGAGACTCGTTCCTGATTTACAAGATTAAGTTTTAAAATGATTTTTTCGACGATCCCACTGTACGGATGTTAAGATATTCAATTTTAGTCATAAGAAAAAATATTAAAAATTTGAAATTTATCTTGCAAATGAGGATTAGAAAAATCCTGTAAAATTACCCCTCACGACAACGAGACTCGTTCCCGATTTACACGATTAATTTTTAAAATGATTTTTTCGACGATCCAACCATACGGATGTTAAGATATATCAATGTTAGTCATATGAAAAAAATTATTAACAAATTTGAAATCCATCCTGAATGTCAGGATTAGAAAAATCCGGTAAAAGTACCCCTCCCGACGACGAGACTCATTCCCGATTTATAAGATTAATTTTTAAAATGATTTTTTCGATGATCCAACCGTACGGATGTTAAGATATATCAATTTTAGTCATATGAAAAAATTATTAACAATTTGAAATTCATCTTGCATGTCAGGATTAGAAAAATCAGGTAAAAGTACCCCTCCCAAAAATGAGACTCGTTCCCGATTTACAAGATTAATTTTTAAAATGACTTTTTCGACGATCCAACCGTACGGATATTAATATATGTCAATTTTAGTAATATGAAAAATTATTAACAAATTTGAAATCCATCTTGCATGTGAGGATTAGAAAATCCTGTAAAATTACCCCTCACGATAAAAGGACTCGTTCCCAATTTACAAGATTAAATTTGTATAATGAATTTTTCGACGATTCACCATATGGATGTTAATATATATCAATTTTAGTCATATGAAAAAATTATTAACAAATTTGAAATTCATCTTGCATGTCAGGATTAGAAAAAATCCAGTAAAGTATCCCTCCGAAAGACGTGACTCTTTCCCGATTTACTAGATTAATTTTTAAAATAATATTTTCGACGATCCGACCGTATGGATATTAAAATATAACAATTTTAGTCATATGAAAAATTATTAAAAAATTTGAAATTCATCTTGCATGTCAGGATTAGAAAAAATCCGGTAAAAGTACCCCTCCCGACAACGAGACTCTTCCCGATTTACAAGATGCATTTTAAAATGATTTTTTTGGACGATCCAACCGTACATGATGTTAAGATATATCAATTTTAGGTCTTAAGAAAAAATTATTAAAAAATTTGAATTCATCTTGCAAGCGAGGATTAGAAAAATCCTGTAAAAGTACCCCTCACAAGACAACGAGACTCGTCCCGATTTAACAAAGATTAAATTTTTAAAATGATGTTTTTCGACGATCCAACCATACTGATGTTAAGATATATCAATTTTAGTCATATAAAAAATTATCAAAATTTGAAATTCATCTTGCATGTGAGGATTAGAAAAATCCTGTAAAAGTACCCCTCACAACGAGACTCGTTCCTATTTACAAGATTAATTTTTAAAATGATTTTTTCGACGATCCAACCGTACGGATGTTAATCTATATCATTTTAGTCATATGAAAAAATTATTAACAAATTTGAAATCCATCTTGCATGTGGGATTAGAAAAATCCTGTTACCCCTCCCGACAACGAGACTCGTTCCCATTTACAAGATTAATTTTTAAAATGATTTTTTCGACGATCCAACCATACGATGTTAATATATCAATTTTAGTCATATGAAAAAATTATTAACAAATTTGAAATCATCTTGCATGTCAGGATTAGAAAAATCCGTAAAATACCCCTCCGACAACGAGACTCGTTCCCGATTTACAAGATTAATTTTTAAAATGATTTTTTCGACGATCCAACCAGTACGGATGTTAAGATATATCAATTTTAGTCATATGAAAAAATTATTAACAAATTTGAAATCCATCTTGCATGTCAGGATTAGAAAAATCCGGTAAAAGTACCCCTCCTACAACAGACTCGTTCCCGATTTACAAGATTAATTTTTAAAATGATTTTTTCGACGATCCAACTACGGATGTTAAGATATATCAATTTTAGTCATATGAAAATTATTAACAAATTTGAAATTCATCTTGCATGTCAGGATTAGAAAAATCCGGTAAAAGTACCCCTCCCGACAACGAGACTCGTTCCCGATTTACAAGATTAATTTTTAAAATGATTTTTTCGACGATCCACTACGGATGTTAAGATATATCAATTTTAGTCATATGAAAAAATTATTAAAAATTTGAAATTCATCTTGCATGAGGATTAGAAAAATCCGTAAAATTACCCCTCACGACAACGAGACTCGTTCCCGATTTACAAGATTAATTTTTAAAATGATTTTTCGACGATCCAACCATACGGATGTTAAGATATATCAATTTTAGTCATATGAAAAAATTATTAACAAATTTGAAATCATCTTGCATGTCAGGATTAGAAAAATCCGGTAAAAGTACCCCTCCCGACAACGAGACTCTTCCCGATTTACAAGATTAATTTTTAAAATGATTTTTTCGATGATCCAACCGTACGGATGTTAATATATCAATTTTAGTCATATGAAAAAAATAACAAATTTGAAATTCATCTTGCATGTCAGGATTAGAAAAATCCGGTAAAAGTACCCCTCCCACAACGAGACTCGTTCCCGATTTACAAGATTAATTTTTAAAATGATTTTTCGACGATCCAACCGTACGGATGTTAACTATGTCAATTTTAGTAATATGAAAAAATT
>NW_027417920.1:0-118304 GCF_009905375.1 Apium graveolens | reverse complement strand
CTCATCTTGAGAAAAGCATATGAAGATGCATCTTTACATTCCAATGATGGTAATTATCATTATCAAGAAAAGGAATCTTGACTCCAACATCTTTCTTGTTCATCTTGCTGAATTGTTTTGATCTTTAAACTCTTTGTAGATTAAGAGCTTGCTCTGATACCAATTGTTAGTCCCTTAACAATATAGCAAGAATTACAGAAGGGGGGTTGAATGGAATTCTTGAACCTGTTTTCTTGAAATAAAAATGTTCAACTCGATTACAGATATATTTGTTTTGATTAGCACAATGCGGAATGGAAACTTAAATGAATCAAAACATAAGTAATTAAAAACAAGAGTCTTTAAAAACTTTCTGGTGGATTTAAACAATTCCACCAGAGATATATATAATATATCGAGAGGACTCTGTGTGCAGAAATGCTCACAGCTGCTTACAAATGGAACTGCTGAGAATACAGGAAATGTTAAAGATTATGCTTACAAAGATTTCTCTGTTTTTGTGTTTCTCAGCTATCTCTTTTTTTTATTTGCTACTCTCTTGGTTTATATAATACCAAGATTACAAAGTCAAAAAGACTGAACAAATATAAAATCTAACAGTCTTAATCTTTGCTGCTTTTCGTCCTCTATTACCCAGTTAATGGGCTTTCACAATGTGTTTGTATACAACTCGACGGCTGTGTGTCAGCTTTCACTGTTCAACCTATGTTTGAATTCTTGATATGATCATCCATCGACTTTCAGATCATCCGTCGATGACTTAATTGATCATCTGTTGACTGCTATGTTAAACATCCGTTGATAGTCATTTGATCATCTGTCGAAGGCTTTGTTAATCATCCGTCGGTGGCTATTTTGGCACTTGACTTCATTTCACTTATACAGAATTACAAGACATTACTTATGTACAATTAATCAACATATTCTGCATATCTAGTTAAAGTCAACATGACTTATATGCTACTACAGATTCTATACAAAGGTGCATACATCACTGTGCTACAAACTTATTATAACATAAGCTACGCACTCGATGGATAATAAATTAATCATCCGTCGGGACTATAATGAGTTATCCGTCGGGACTATATTCTTATCCGTCGAGTGCTACATTATTTCACTAAGTAAAATCTACTTAGATGTTTTGTTTAAGTGATCATCAAGTACACAACATATTCACAACAATCTCCCCCAATTTATGTCTACTGGAATTGTAGCCATAAATTAAGAGATACTTGATGATAACAAAACATCCTAAACATATATCTTTAAAGATAAGTAGATAAAACTGAAAGTGCTTCAATTAAACAAAATGTACAAGGTTTGGCTCACAGTCAGTTCAAGATGCTCCTCTAGCCTGAGCAGGTTTTTTCTAGTTCCTTGAAGGTTTGGATCTTCTTCCAAGCTTTCTGTTGTTTTCTTCAATTTGATTCTGGAGCTGCCTGTGGAATTCTAGTTCATCAGATTCTGAGAGATCTAGGATTTCTTGCATCTCCAAGAGAGTCTCATTGCTAGAGATACTCAATTGGTCTTCTAGTCTGAAGAATCTTCTCACACCCTTGTCATCCATGAATTCCATCAGCCAGTAGGGCCTTAGATGCACTCTTCTCCCTGTGTATGGGATGATTAGAGTCTTTGGGAGTGCATCTTTAGCTCTAACACTACTCAGCTCTTCAATCCTCTTCAATACTAGTCTTCTTGTAGTTATATTGAACCCAAAGTTATTCTTGAAGGATGAATAGACTTTGATCAACACAGCTTGGCTTTCTTGAAGTATCATGTGAAGAGGCCACTGAATCTCCCTTCCTCCTTTGTACTTGAACACCAACCTTTCAGGTAGGTTTCTGTATGCATCAATTGCCCTTACTTCATCCAGTTCATCCAGATAAAGGTTTAGATCTGAGAATTCTTTGATGTCATACAAGTACAAGTAGTCTCCCCTGTTGACCTTGGGTTGAGCTTTAACTACTGACTTGGATTTGAGAGGTGACAGCTTCACTTTCTTGACTGCCCTTGATTTTGTCCTTTTTGGCTTGGTAAGGATTGGCAAGTTGAAGTCAGGAATTGGTAATTTATCCCACTCTATTGGCTCACCCTTTGGCACAATAGGCTCTCCATGTATATTCCTGTAGGGGTCCACCACCCTTATGTCTTCAAATACCATAGAGGGCTTTGATGCTTGAGTTTTAACTGGTGTGGATTCCTTAGGAAATTGATCTTCCAATTCCTTGTCAACAACATCCAATTTCCTTTTTGTTCTTCTAGCCAATTCTTTCTTTCTTGGGGATTTCTTATATTCTTCAATCTTCTTCTTTGATTCAACAGCTTCAGATGGTTGAGAGGGAATTTGTTGAGAAGAGTTTACAGCCTGTAGCTTGGCCAAGATGACAATCTGCTCTTTCTTTTGTTTAAATTTCTTTGCATCTAGAGCAGCTTGCCTCTTTTCCTTCTTTAATCTTGCTTTCTCTTCTTTCTTTGCTTGAGCAAATTATGGATGTCCAGCTACCACACAAATTTCCTTTCCATTTCTGAATATCTTAGCAATTCTCCTTTTTGAGGCTGAATCAGCTGGATCTTTATAGAAGACAATGGATCTTGACAGAAGCTTCTTTTCATCCGGCTTGGGTGTCTCATACACAGTGTCCAAGGGATTCTTCAAAGATGACTTTGGATAATTTGCCCTTGGTTTGAGAATTATTTCAGCCTTTTGTGATTTGATGCAGGAAGATTGTCCTTTCAATAGATAGTTCATGCTTATCTCATTCACACTGATTGGCTTGACATGAGAGTGATGGATGGCTGACTTAACTGGCTCCTTGACTAGTTTAAACTTTCTCTGAATTTCCTCATCAATCTTTTCCCAGTTGATTAAACTCAACTCTCCTTTTTCAGCAACTTTCAAATTTGCTGCTGCTGCTTCAATTAGATCTATACCATCTGCAACTGGTGGCTTGGAGATAGTAATTGAAGGTACAATTACTTTGCTGATTTGTACTTGAAGTTTCTCCCCCTCTGTTGGTCCTTTCTCCCCCTTACTTGATTCTCTCTCCCCCTTTTTGTAATCATCAAGTTGAGGAGTTAGGCCTTGTGCTCTAGCCAGTTACATGAGAAGATTTGTCTGAGTCTGTTGATTTTGAAGAAGAATAGCCACTGAATCTTCAATAACTTGAACTCTGTTTTCCAGCTTGGCTAGCTTCTTTTCAGAGTCTGATTCTCTCCTCAATCTTAGTAGTAGATCTTGCATGGTACCATATGGCATTACTGAATCCAGCTTCTCAGAGTTATAGGTCTTCAAGTCAGCTATATCTCTTTTCAATTCATCCACACTGAGATTCTGTCTTAAGTGCTGGATCTTCATTAGATGTAGAGAGTCTAGGTGAGCTTGAAGAACAGCCTTGGTACCAGCATCTGAAGTTTCCTGAAGGGCCTGTTGAATAGCCATTACTTATTTGACCAAAGACACCTCAAATTGTCTTGGTGTAGATTCCTTTGCCCATGCCCATTCAGGTAAACTTAAAGCAGAACTTGGGCCTTCAGCTCCCCCTAAGTTCATGCTTCCATCCAAAGAACCAAAGTCATCATCATGAGAATTTACTCCAAATTCTTCAGATGGCTCTCCAGCTTGAGAAGGCATCCTGTTAACAGCAGCTTTATCTCTTTGAAGAGATTTTATGGTGTGCACTAAATTCAAAGTCTGCTCTGCCTCCACATTGCCCTGAGCAGCCAACAATTGATAGGCTGACACAGGATGAGTAAAAGTGTCAGCATCTAAGGAAATGTTATCAATTTCAGCTTTGTAATGTTGCTGAAATTGTCTTTCCTTTTCAGCATCATCCACAATCATTGACTCACTAGCAATGGCTGGATCCACCCTTATTTCTCATGTACCTGCCTTTCTCTCGTAATCTCTCTTTTGTTGCATCAGGGTCTCACCCTGGCTCCCCACCCTCACACCCTCACCTTCACCTACTAAGGTGGGACTCCTCTCACTTACTTTTGCCAATCCTGAATAAATGGATTGCTGAGATTCACTCTTTTCCTCTCCTTTGGCCTGGGAGCAACCTAGCCTCTCACTCAATGCACTCTCCTCTCTCAGTCCTAAGAGTGACTGTATTACCACTAAGTCTTCTGCACTAGAAATAATTGAAGTTTGAAGTTGTGCAGAGACACTCGACGGATAAGTGATATCCATCGGGTGAGTGGTAAAGCTATCCGATGGATAACTGCTGTTAAGCTTATCCGTTGGGATACAATTACTACTCGACGGATGAGCAATATCCATCGAGAGAGTAGAAATGAATGAGGTGGGAAGAGAAACTATTGTTGACTCTGTGTTGATTGAAGTTATTTGAGGCACAGATGTCACAATAGTATCTGAAAGAATTGGCAAGTGAGCCAACAAATCATCTAAAAGATGATGCTCACTTGCACTAGATTTTGGCTTCCTCAACAGAGTTAAAGAAGGGGAATCAGGAATTGAAGTGTTTATCATATCCACTTCCAGAGAGTTTGTTGGTAAGTATGGTGTTTCAGAGGCTTCTATTATTAGAGATTTTGGCTGTGACTCCACATTTATTGGAGCCACATCAATCTGAATTTGAGAAAGTGCAGGGACTGTGTCTTTAGCACCAGTTTGCACTGTGTGTGTGCCCTGTGCATCCCTAGTTGTTTTGGATTTCTTCTTTCTTGTGTAAGTTTAGGGTGAGTTTGTGTCCCTAACCCTTTTGGCCTGTGCTCTTGGCTGAGAGCTTTGTTCAATAGCCACATCCTTTTGGGAGGATGCGGCTAGAAGTGAGCTTTTGTCCTTTTTAAGCACTGTAGTTTATTGGGAAACTACAGTGTGGCTAGGCTGGGATTCACTCAACTCTCCAACCTTATCCTTAGGGTTTCTTTGATGTTCACCCCTTCCCTCACCTAACTGACCCTCATTCACACTCCCCTCTTTGGCTTTGGTATATTTTTCAACTGGTACCTTTTGAGAGATACCAGAGGGGGTTTTCTTTGACTTAGATTTAGAAATTGTAGTTGATTTGGCTGCTTTGGTAGGCAACTGTTTGGTCATTATCACAGTTGCCACAGCTACTCCTGAACTCAAAGAAATTGAGGAGATTGGAATAGTTGAGGGTATGGATGAACTTACCTCACTTACCTGAGGTGTCTGCATTACAGAAAAGTAGAACATTGGCACATCCCTATGATGGTTGGCTCTGTTCAAATCTGTAATAATTCTTCTCTCTTGAACTCAACAAGCTAATTTGTTGTTTGGGTTCTCAAGTACAATCTCTTGACAAAGATGGTTAGCCAATATTATGAAAAATCTAGCATAATATACATTCTTTCCCCTTTTGGTTAACTCACCTAGTTTAAAACCTAACTCATACAATACAAGGTCATTGAAATTGTAAAATTTATTTGTAACTAGCATGTATAGCATATTAAGCATGGAAATGTTCACAGAATCAAAATTACCGACTTTTCCAGAGAAAACTTTAGTCACAACATCACACATGAAACTCCATTCCTTCCTAAGACCTAATCTTCTAATCTCACTTAGCTTATTAGTAGGAAGTGCATAATGCATGGAATTAAGCATGTTGATAATATCAGTGTCAGTGTATGGTGAAGTCACATTATTATCAGGAATTTTGAAACATGCTTTTATCACATCACTATTGATATAGAACTCATTACCTTTGATAGTTAGAGTGATGGTTTTTTCAGTAGAGTTGTAGATTGCAGTGGTCCACATCTCTTCAACAACTTCACGGTAAACTGTGGGTGATTCAAGCATGTCATAACTTAACTTTCAGTTCTTCACGAAGTCCATCATCCTGTGATAGTCTTCTGATTGGTGAATACCCTTATTGACCAAAGCAGTGAAGTTGTTCTTCTCATAAATGAACCCAGTCTGAGACATGATCTTTACTACAGGTGCCATTATTAGAGAATGAAAGCTTGAAGAGAAAGAGGATATTTGCTTGAGAGAGAATAAAATAAAAGCAGTTGAATTTGAGAATGATAAAAGAAAATAATTAGAATGAAATAAGCTTTTATATTCCCTCAAAAACAACGGATGAAAATAATAAAGAGAAGTAAATTACCCAATAGAAATTGACTAAATTAGCCGTTTAAAAATAAACTGTAAAAATTCCACCCATTATCCGTCATGTAATGCTTACAAACTGTAAGTATACTCGATGGATAATGTTCAGGGAATTAACGGTTAAGATTTAGACACTTCGACGGATGAGGATGAACTGTTATCCGTCGAGTTTTAAAAGATTCCAGAAAAGTAATTGATTTTTATTTGCACATAGTACATCGACGGATGACTCAACTCGATGGATAATGGTCATCCGTCGAGATGCAAATTTTGACTTAGCCAAAATTTCACTCATGACTAAAAAACAGTTAGATTTCTGGCTACATATCAACTTGCAAAATAACTCAGATAGATTCAAGAGTAATTAAGCATACCTAACTCACTTACCAACCTAGAAAAGGTGGATTCATCCAGTGGCTTGGTAAATATATCTGCAAGTTGCTTCTCACTTGGAACAAAATGTAACTCTACAGTACCATTCATTACATGTTCCCTTATGAAATGATACTTGATGTCTATGTGCTTTGTCCTTGAATGTTGCACTGGATTTTTAGTTATGGCAATTGCACTTGTGTTATCACAGAAAATAGGAATCCTCTCAACTTGCAAACCATAGTCTAGCAATTGATTTTTCATCCATAAAATCTGTGCACAGCAACTGCCAGCAGCAATATATTCAGCTTCAGCTGTAGAAGTAGAAACTGAATTTTGCTTTTTACTGAACCAGGACACAAGCTTGTTTCCTAGAAATTGACAAGTTCCTGTTGTGCTTTTTCTGTCAATTCTGCAACCTACATAATCTGTATCTGAATAACCAGTTAGATCAAAACCAGAATCTCTAGGATACCAAATGCCAAGTTTTGGTGTTCCCTTGAAATATCTGAAAATTCTCTTAATAGCTATCAAGTAAGACTCTCTAGGATCAGCCTGAAATCTAGCACATAAACATGTAGCAAATATTATATCTGGCCTACTAGCTGTTAAGTACAGAAGTGAGCCAACCATGCCTCTATAGCTTGAAATATCCACAGACTTTTCAGTAGTGTTTAAATCAAGCTTAGTGGCAGTGGTCATGAGAGTTTTTGCAGATGTGCAATTCATTAGATCAAACTTCTTTAAAAGATCAAAAAATATATTTAGTTTGACTAATGAATATTCCATTACTAACTTGTTTAACTTGTAAACCAAGAAAGTAGGTTAGTTCTCCCATCATGCTCATTTCATACTTACTTTGCATCAGTTTGGCAAACTTTTTACAAAGTTTCTCATCTGTAGAGCCAAAGATAATATCATCTACATAAATTTGAACAAGTATGCTAGAGCCATTAACATTTCTGAAAAATAAAGTTTTATCTACAGTACCTCTTGTGAAGTGATTTTCCAAAAGGAACTTTGATAAAGTGTCATACCAGACTCTAGGTGCTTGCTTCAGTCCATAAAGCGCTTTCAGTAGATAATAGACATACTCTGGAAAATTTGGATCTTCAAAGCCAGGAGGTTGACTTACATACACTTCTTCCTCCAAATCTCCATTCAGAAAGGCACTTTTGACATCCATTTGATAGACCTTGAAATTGGCATGGGCTGCATAGGCTAAGAAGATTCTGATGGCTTCAAGTCTTGCAACAGGAGCAAATGTTTCATCAAAATCTATTCCTTCTTGTTGGCAATAGCCTTTAGCAACCAATCTGGCTTTGTTCCTTACTACCATGCCATTTTCATCCATCTTGTTTCTTAATACCCATTTGGTGTCTATTAGATTCTTTCTTTTAGGCTTGGGTACCAGCTTTCATACTTTATTCCTTTCAAATTGGTTTAGCTCCTCCTGCATAGCTAAAATCCAATCAGGATCTAACAAGGCTTCTTCTACCTTCTTTGGTTCTTCCTTTGATAGAAAGCTGCTGTATAGACATTCTTCTTGAGTTGCTCTCCTGGTTTAAACTCTGGAAGAAACATCACCAATAATCAGTTCAAAGGGGTGATCTTTTGTCCATTTCCTTGGTTGAGGTAGATTAGCTCTAGATGAAGAGACCTCAATGTTGTCTTGATGTGTGATTGAGTTTTAATTGCTAGAAACTCCCCCTGAGTTTGTGGATCTTTGATTTGAGAAAGGGGACTTTCTATGGGTGATCTGCCTTGACTTCCTGCTTCTTTTGATAACCCGACGGATGGTGAATTTTGAGTACTGACGGATGAGGCAGGTTGTCTACCGACGGATAACACAGATTGCCTTCCGACGGATGAAGCATTTTGTAACTCGACAGATGTTGAGTTTTGTGCTTCATTGGTGGTAGATTTGTCTGCATTATCCTTAGACACTGTTTCTTGATCACTTTCATCATCACTTCCATCACTAACCATCTCAACATTGTCGAATTTGAGGCTCTCATGGTAATCTCCATCTCTCAGTCCTTCAATCTTTTTATCATCAAACACAACATGTATAGATTCCACAACAATATTGGTTCTTAGATTGTAGACTCTATATGCTTTACCAACAGCATATCCAACAAAAATTCCTTCATCTGCTTTAGCATCAAACTTCCCATTTTGATCAGTTTGATTTCTCAGAATATAGCATTTACATCCAAAGACATGAAGAAAGTTTAGAGTTGGCTTCTTGTTCTTGAACAATTGATAAGGAGTCATGCATCTTGCTTGATTAATCAGAGAGATGTTCTGAGTGTATCATGCAGTGTTTACAGCTTCAGCCCAAAAATATGTTGGTAATTTTGATTCTTCAAGCATTGTCCTTGCAGCTTCAATAAGAGATCTATTCTTTCTTTCCACTACTCCATTCTGTTGTGGAGTCCTTGCTGCTGAAAACTCATGCAAGATCCCATTTTCTTCACAAAATGCTCTCATGACATGGTTCTTGAACTTAGTTCCATTGTCACTCCTGATTCTTCTTACTTTGAAATCAGGATGATTGTTAACTTGCCTTATGTGATTGATGATGATTTCACTAGCCTCATCTTTAGACTTTAGGAAATATGTCCAAGAGAACTTTGAGAAATCATCTACAATTACTAGGCAAAATCTTTTCTTTGAAATTGACAATACATTGATTGGTCCAAACAAATCCATGTGAAGCAGTTACAGAGGCTCTTCAATTGCTGAATCAAGTTTCTTCCTGGATGATGCTTTGATCTGCTTCCCTTTTTGGCAGGCATCACACAGTCCATCCTTTGTAAACTCCACTAGAGGAATGCCTCTAACTAGCTCTTTCTTTACCAGCTCATTCATGGTCTTGAAGTTTAAATGGGATAGCTTCTTGTGCCATAGCCAACTTTCATCTTGACTTGCTTTACTGAGAAGACAAGTTATAGATTCTGCTTTAGTTGAGTTGAAGTCAGCTAGATACACATTTCCTCTTCTCACACCAGTGAGAACCACTTTGTTGTTTTGATTGTTAGTCACAACACAGGCTTCTTTGTTGAAGGTTACTGAGTTGCCTTTGTCACAAAGCTGGTTAATACTCAACAGATTGTGTTTGAGACCATTTACTAAGGCAACCTCTTCAATGATGACATTGTCCTTTGAAATCAAGCCATATCCCACAGTATAACCTTTGCTGTCATCTCCAAAAGTAATACTTGGGCCAACTCTCTCCTTAAACTCTGTGAGCAGGGTAGAATCACCAGTCATGTGTCTTGAACAGCCATTATCCAAGTACCAAAGATTCCTTCTGTTTCCCTGCACACATCAAAATCAAATTAAGTTGATTTTGGTACCCAAGTTTCCTTGGGTCCTGCCTTGTTAGCTTTCTTCTTCTGTTTCTTAGGTCTTATCTCATTTGACTTAGGAATTTCAGATTCTTCCTTAGTCAATTGGGTTGTACGTTTGAAACCACTAAATGCAACAGAATTATCATGCATGTTATGGCTAACAGGAAATGGCATGCTTGGTGTAAACATGTTATTCCAGTAAGGCATGCTAAATGGCATTTGAGGCATATTATATGCAGCATAGTATGGATTAGGTGCAAATGCCATATTAGAAAACTGTGCATTCATATTCTGTGTAGGCATAGCATTAACAGGCATGGGAGGCATGGCATTCCTGTTAGGAAATTGAGGCTGAACAGACATGGGAGTAGGCATGGCGGATTTGCAATTGACAGACAAATGATTTACACTACCACACTTGACACAGATTTTTCTGGGGGCATATTTATCAGGTGTGTAGTTATTGTGTTTGTTAATCCCTACTTTACCATTCCTATTGTTTTTCTTTTTAGTCTATGTTTTTACCTCTATCTTCTCAAGTCTGTCACTTAACTGTTTGACAGTCATGTGACCAACATTAGCCTTTTCCCTTTCTTAGCTTGACTTGACTCTCCTGAAACAAAGTTCTTGGAAACAGACCCATACTTTTCATTTAGCTTGATTAATTTGGCTTTGCTAATGGGTTTGCTTACAGCCGACGGATGAGAATTTTTATCATTCGACGGATAACACTTTTTGTTATCCGACGGATAGTCCTCATCATCCGTCGAGTCTACATCTGTCAGCAACCCATCTACCAAAATAGGTTCTAGTTTCTCCTTATTGTTTTTCCAGGCTTCATCACAAAAAGACTCAATTCCTTGAACCTTGGTGATTTGAGCATGAACATCTCTGGATGTTTTCCATGCTTTAATCACCTCTTGTTCACGATCGAGCTGCTTCTTCAAAATTTCTTCCTTTTTCAAGGACTCAGTTAATTCCTCCTTGGCAATCATACACTCAATTTTTAATTTCTCAAACTCAACATATTGAGACTCAAACACATTATTCCTCTCACTTAAAAACAAGTTGTTTTCTTTGATTTTAGCATTTTCTTTAGTGAGAGACTTAAGTGTAACACGCAAATGATACAATTCTGTAGACATGTCATTTAATGCATCATTACACTCAGCTTTAGATAAATGTGCAAGGTTTGTAGTGATTACCTGATTGCTTGAGGAACTTGTCTCTGTTTCATCATACTTGGCCATAAGGGCTAGATTGACAAAGCTGACATCTTCATCTTCATCCAAACCATCAGCTGCCCAGTCATTCTCTTATGTAATAAAAGCCCTTTCCTTTTGTTTGAGTAGATCAAAGTATTTTTGCTTGTAATCTATAGACTCAAACCTTTTCTTACTGGAATCTGACTTTCTACACTCATTTGCAAAATGCCCTGCCAAGCCACATTTGAAACATTTGAATTTTGACTTATCCACCATGTTTCTATTTGGCTTGGCTACTCCAAAGTTCTTTTTGAACTTGAGCTTGGCAAATCTTCTTGAAAGGAATGCTAGGTGCTCATCAATGTCCTCCATGTCATCTTGGCTCAATGAATCTTCACTTTCTGCAGCTAGCCCCTTACCCTTGCTTTCACAGACCTTTAAAGTTGATTCCACAGCTTCCATCTTCACTTCTTTCTCCTTTTCCAGATCAGCAACTAGTGCAATGGATCCTCCTTTCTTCTTTCCTCTCTCCATTCTTTCATCCTGCTCTATCTCAAGCTCATAGGTTTTCAGAATGCCATACAGTCTCTTTAAAGTAAACTCCTTATAATCTTGTGATTTTCTCAATGAGACTGTCATTGGTTTCCATTCCTTTGGAAGAGATCTGAGAAATTTCAGATTGGAGTCTTTAGTCTGATAGAGTCTTCCATGCAACTTAAGAGCATTTAGTATTTTTGGAATCTACTAAAAATGTCAGTGAGTGACTCACTTTCTTCATTGTGAAAATGTTCATATTACTGAATCAGGAGCTGCATTTTATTTTCTCTAACTTGCTCAGTGCCATCACAAATTATCTATATTGTGTCCCAAACTTCCTTGGCAGATTTGCAGTTGATGATGTTATCAAACATGTCTGCATCAACACCATTGAACAGAATGTTCATGGCCTTTTTATCTCTCCTGACTTGTTCAATGTCAGGATCAGACCATTCATGCCTTGGCTTTGAAATAGATGGCTCGTTTCCTGTAGAAGCTCTCATTGGAACATGAAGGCCTCTTTCTATGCATTCCACATAGGCCTCATCTTGAGAAAGCATATGAAGATGCATATTTACCTTCCAATAATGGTAATTATCTTTATCAAGAAAAGGAATCTTGACTCCAACATCTTTCTTGTTCATCTTGCTGAATTGTTTTGATCTTTAAACTCTTTGTAGATTAAGAGCTTTCTCTGATACCAATTGTTAGTCCCTTAACGATATAGCAAGAATTACAGAAGGGGGGTTGAATGGAATTCTTGAACCTTTTTCTTGAAATAAAAATGTTCAACTCGATTATAGATATATTTGTTTTGATTAGCACAATGCGGAATGTAAACTTAAATGAATCAAAACATAAGTAATTAAAAACAAGAGTCTTTAAAAACTTTCTGGTGGATTTAAACAATTCCACCAGAGATATATATAATATATCGAGAGGACTCGTTATGCAGAAATGCTCACAGCTGCTTACAAATGGAACTGCTGAGAATACAGGAAATGCTAAAGATTATGCTTACAAAGATTTCTCTGTTTTTATGTTTCTTAGCTATCTCTTTTTTTTATTTGCTACTCTCTTGGTTTATATAATACCAAGATTACAAAGTCAAAAAGACTGAACAAATATAAAATCTAACAGTCTTAATCTTTGCTGCTTTTCGTCCTCTATTACCCAGTTAATAGGCTTTCACAATGTGTTTGTATACAACTCGACGGCTGTGTGTCAGCTTTCACTGTTCAACTGATGTTTGAATTCTTGATATGATCATCCGTCGACTTTCAGATCATCCGTCGATGACTTAATTGATCATTCGTCGACTGCTATGTTAAACATCCGTTGATAGTCATTTGATCATCTATCGAAGGCTTTGTTAATCATCCGTCGGTAGCTATTTTGGCACTTGACTTCATTTCACTTATACATAATTACAAGACATTATTTATGTACAATTAATCAACCTATTCTGCATATCTAGTTAAATTCAACATGACTTATATGCTACTACAGATTCTATACAAAGGTGCATACATCACTGTGCTATAAACTTATTATTACATAAGCTACTCACTCGATGGATAATAAATTAATCATCCGTTTGGACTATAATGAGTTATCCGTCGGGACTATAATTCTTATCCGTCGAGTGCTACATTATTTCACTAAGTAAAATTTACTTAGATGTTTTGTTTAAGTGATCATCAAGTACACAACATATTCACAACAGTGTACAATTGTATTTATAAGGTGATTAGAAATTGCGTGCATATAGGCCTAAGTGCCATTTGTGTTTAATTTCGGGTTGTAAATAGGTTGAGTTGGTGAGAATATATTATAATGAGGTTATTATTATTTATGTAGGATCTTGAGACGAGGGTAAACTTGCCATAAAGGTCGAGTAAAGCTTCCAGTTGCTCCTACCAGCCAGACCAGACCAGCCTTTCTCAAGGCAAGTGATTCAACCTGTATTTCGTTTACACTGCAAATGTGTGATAATTAGTTCATATATATTGATGTGAGTATCCTGAGTTATCTTGATATACTTGAACCAAGCGATTCTTAAATCTATCTTTGTATTATATAGAAATGCCATGAACCCTCAAGTACATATTATAAGTAGATCAAAAGTCATATCACGCTAGTATATCAAAGCAATTGGAATTCCATGATAAAATAAAGATTTGATATAATACTTGATTGATCCTTTTGATTATCATGCTATTGATTCCTAAAATATTTACATCTCACCCTGATGCTTGAACCCCAATAGAAACTTTACCTTGATACCTAAAAGCCAGATATTCTTTAAAGTTGTTCTTAATTGATTGATAACCCTTTTTCTTACCCTAAAGTTCGACAATCCTGATATACCTTGAGCTAAAGATCATTTTCTTCATACCTTAACACCCCTAGTATTCATGAAGCTTACCTTCTTGATGTTCTAGTACTTGTACCTTGTTGAAAACCATTGCTTTAAGCCAAGTTTGGCATTACTCTTTCATATTATCCAATAGCCTTGCTAAATCTCCTTGTCAAAGTTCTTGTATATGGAAACCTTTCAATTACCCTAATATAGTAAAGTCTAGTGGATCAGGCCCCTAAAATTTGGTGTCATATTTCCAGTGTTTCAAAGATGATCTATAATCCCTTGATAAAAATATTTACTACTTAAGAGATTTTATTATAAATCGGGATCAGTTTTTGAAATGATTAAAATGTGGATTTTCAGTCCCAAAGGGGGATAAATGTTTTCTTTGAATAGTGGATCTGGACTGAGACGCGAGTCCTTTCCATACTTATATTGTAGGCTTAAAAGTTGCCTAGGGATCCCATTAATGTTTTAGAACCCAGTGAGGTTCGGGATTACTTCGCAGCTGATCACCGGCTGTAATCCGTAGCGTCATAAAATGATTTTGATTAAGTTATGATTTTGAAAATGTTTTGATTCAAGCAAATGATGCCATTACCCAAAATTTCATCTCTTTTGATTATTAGTTATATCTTCGCATTGTCATTCTTTAATATATATCTCGATTTATGTTTCGTATCGTACTGTTTAGCACTTGTTGAGCATTTGGTTCACTCCTTGCTTTAACCCTGATATTACAGCTAGCAGCTATGGTTAAATTCAAGCAGACAGCACGTAAGACTTGTGACGCCGATACGTATGTCCGAGCTCAGGTAGAATAAGAGATAGTTTTGTGTGAGGATTCGATATTAAAATCAGTTGTAATAGATGGTAGTGTTGGGCTGTTCCAAACCCTAAACTGTAAGATCTTGGATTCGGTTATATTTACTTTCTTTTAAATATTGTAATAGTTATATATTTTTTTTGTTAATTGGGGGTGTGACAGTTCGCGAGTTCTATGCGAACGCCAAGGCCGAGAAGAATGGATTCACGGTGGTTCGAGGGAGGACTGTGGAGTATAGTGCAGAGGCTATAAAGACTGTGATTGAGCAGCCCTCGAGAAAGGTGGGGCAGGACACCTAGAAAGATAAAACTCTAGAGGACTTTGATCTGGATCTTATTGTTGCTACTCTATGTGAGCCCGATACTCACTGGAAGATCAAGAGGGGCACGACCGAGTATTCTACGTTCCCGGATTCTAGAATGAACAGGTTTTCCCGTGCATGGAATGCTTTTATATGTGCTAACATCATGCCATCTTCGTATGTGCATGCAATTAATGTGGAACGTGCACGGTTGTTATGGGGCATTCTTCAGGGTGATTATATAGATTTGGAGATGGTGATTTATCAGGGGATTCTGAAGTTCTTGAGGGGGAGAACTACGGGGTCTATTCCATATGCGTCTGTGGTGACGAAGCTGTGCGTGGCAGTTGGTGTTCATTGGCCCGCACACGAGCAGTTACAGATCCCGAGTGCTCCTATTAACAGCACTACTTTGGCTATGATGCAAGAATGGGATGGAGGCAAGCCCGATCTGTAGGGGCTTGGTTATACTTTTGACCACCTACCTGGTGGGAGGCCAGCAGCTGGAGCCACTCAGGCGAGCAGGACTGCATGGTGATCTCAGCTAGGAGATGAGGCAGGGCCATCGCAGCAGGCGCATGAGGAAGAGAAAGGAGCTGATATGGGAGCTGGCATGAGCATGACGTAGTACAGGCATCTGGCACGGAGGATGGATGCGATGCATGATATCCATAGCAGGTCCGCACGTGATCTCACCCAGGCACTTGGGACAGCTTTCAGAGCCACCGGTGTTGATATCCAGTTGCCAGTTTTTGGCGAGGATTCTGTGTATCCACCTCCGGACACACCCGACACTCCACCCGCTAAGGGTGAGGATTCTGATTCTGATTAGGTATACCTGATTCTTTGCTATTAACTTCACTGAGGATAGTGAATATTTTAAGTTTGGGGGTAGTACTTGAAGGAATATGTTTTTGTGTGAGTCTCATATAGTTGCATGTTCATGATAGTTTAGTTCATATAGTTTGCATATTTTTTCATATAGTTTTTTTTTTATTTTTTTTTATTTTTGGTAGTTTTATGTTATTTTGTTCATATAGTTTTCATGTATTTGCATTATAACATGATCCCTGAGAAAATTTTTCTGGTTGACTTGTGATATTGATGTTAGTGTAGTGATGTCATGTTTAGAGATGTTAAGTCGTATTAAGTTGATTTGCATGCTAGAAACACTTGTATTTCATTAAGTCTTATAGGTTGCTAGAGTGCTAGATCATAGTCATTGATCACGAGTGGGCTCTTTAGTACTCGAGTTATTAGGTTCTTAGAAGACTTTGTGCCTAGTGACCTAAGGCTTTTATCGTCTTGGATCTGCTAACCTAACACTCCCTATATGGGTACTATTGTATATGTCTTTTATGGACCTCACTCATTGCACGATGAAATAAGCATACTTGTGTTGTTCTATTGTGAATAAAAGCATGAATCCATGTTAAACTCCGATATAAAATTGAAGTGTTATAAATTATTTTGAGTCTAGCTTTTATTCTGTTTATAAACTTGCGATTATCTTGGTAAGTAGTGAGTCATGATTGTCGATCTAGTTGTGATAGTATATATGTAAGCATCTGCACACACGCACGTCTCTAGTTTGTAAGTTGATTTGCATGATTTAATTGATCTTTATGCGAGTAATTCACTACAAGAAAAAAGCTAATAGACATCGGTTTTTGGCCAATGTCTTTGTGTTTTTTGACCGATGTCTTAGTCTCCGATGTCTATACTAGACATCGGCCAAAAACCGATGTCTGTACTAACATAAACATCAGCTTTTAGTAAATTTCTGATGTCTGAGATCCTATTATTTACAAAATGTGTTAAACTATATTATTTTTATGTGATAATTACATCAAGTATAAGCCATTGAACAATTGCTAGCACAACAAAAAAAAGGTTTAGACATCAGTTTTTAAATCATTTTTGATGTCAAAGAATACCTTAATCATCGCCTAAAAACGATGTCTTTAAGCTGTTAGACATCGGTTTTTTTAAAAAAAACTGATGTCCAAAGATATATAAGACATCGGTTTTGGGCGATGTCTATTGACTTAAAGACATTATTTTTTTAAAAAAAAATTGATGTGTTATTGCATCTTAGACATCACTTTTAGGCGATGTCTTTTTCTATATAGACATCGGTTTTATTTATAAAAACTGATATTGATTAAGATGTTAAACATCGGTTTTGGACGATGTCTATGTGTATAAAGACATCGATTTTATTATTTTAAAACTAATTTATATGTATTATTTAGACATTGTTTTTGCCTGATGTCAATACCTGTTTTTAACATCATCTTCTTATTTATAGAAGTGATGTATATTATATTTGTAGACATCGCTTTTGTAATGAAAAAATTGATGTTAATAAAAGTTTTAGACATCATTTTTACAAAAAATATGATGTGGATGTTACCAATAGAGATTACTTTTCAAGGCATCATAAATAAAACTAATGTCTATATACGCAAACATAAAATTTTAAAATTGCACGCGCATTTGCAATATCCGCAATCCGATCATAAATACCATTCACAACATACATCCAACAAATATCAATCCGCAAAATCGACATCATCAATCCGGATAACCAACATCTACCAATCCGCAAAACAAACATCTACCAATCCGCAAAACCAACTCCTAAATAACTACATGCACTAGCTAGTCCACAACCATAATATCAAATGTTCAGATCTACATAACTTGTCCAAAACCAAAGTAGCACTAATAACTGTTTAGATGTGCTCTTGGATATATCCGAGAGCTTCAACACGTACTTCATCAACTGCTCCTCGGTGTAACACATGCGAGTCTTCTGTAGCCACTGAAAAAATTCAAGTAAACTTTATTTTTATAAAATGAAAAGTGGACCTATAAATAATCCCAATGCCAAAACAAGGATGCACACTTTTGTAGTAAAAGTCAATCTAGTGTCGTTGATGATTTCTTTCATGTAGCTCATGACTACATAAGCGCATTCTGTGCCACCAGGTTGCTTAGGAGACCCCTGTTCCAAAGCAAAAAATTACAACTGAACTAAACTACTTATTAACCATAATTACGAAAGCACAAAAAAGTGCTTACACTTAGAAATTTTGCTTTGGATGGCTTGTGATTGCCCCTACCAGTTTCAGAATTAAAACTTTTTAATGCCCTACATCATTTAAATAAACTGATATAAGACCACAAATTATCAAAAGTTATCATCAAATGTTGCAGGAAAAACAAAATTACCTCGATAATGCCTTTTCTAGATCTGGAAACTGTACTGGGTGAGGGAGAGGATTAAGAAAATATATTTTACCTTCCCAAATAATGGCCAAAATCCAATGCATACTGTTTTTATTAAAAAACATGTCAAAGAAAAATTTCACACATTATATACTAGTTTACGTACTATTCAGCTTTTTAATATCACAAAGTAAGAACTTACTTCTGATTGTGCGGCAAGAAGAATAGTCGATCCGGGTTACCCTCTTTCAACCGGTTCACGATGTAAGTTTCTAATTCTGCATTCAACTAATAAGTGGATCCTGGATCAATGAAAGCAAACGTCTCTGTCAATTCTGGTTGTTCACTTATCTCAGAATGCAAGTACCTACCAAAAGAAAATATTGCAAGTACATAGAATGAGCCACCTACTAAAAATAACTAATACACTTATAAATATACTTATAAATATTTTACTTACCAAACATATGGTTCCACTTCAGGATTATTAAGAAGGACCGCGAGATGTGCCTCATCTAATTCTTTTTCGGCAACAGACTTCATTGTCACACGACCTACTGCACCGAAAAACTTTTCATCATCTTTCTGAAGACCTGCAGTTCTACTACTCTCGCTAAAGAACCCTGTGAGAAACTCGGATGATTCTTCCTTCAGATAGCCTTCAGCTATACAACCTTCCGGATAAAATCGGTTTCAGACATAGCTCTTTAATATTTTATTAAATCTTTCAAATGGAAACATCCATCTATAAAAAACTGGTCCGCATAACCGCAATTCCCTTACTAAATGGACTGTGATATGTACCATAACATCGAAAAAGGATGGAGGGAATATTTTTTCCAACTCGCATAAGGTCAAAATCAAATCTGCTTGGAATTTACTCAATTTTGACACATCTACGACTTTGTTGCACAAGGATTTAAAAAAAAGCACAATCTTATTATACTTACCCTATCATTTTTTGGAAGCACGGAACGAATACAAACCGGTAGTAACTGCTAGAGTAGGATATGGCAGTCGTACGACTTCAGCCCATACAACTTTATATCAATCAGTGATACACAGTTTCTGATATTTGATGCATGTCCATATGGAAGTTTCATATTGGACAATGATGTCAACATAGTTTTTTTTCTTTTTTAGACAAAGGAAAAGGGGAAGGAGGTAAGTATGTCCTCTTTTCACCTATTTCAAGAGCTAAATCAGTCCTTACACCCATATCAGTCATATCAAGACGAGAGGCAACATTGTCCTTAGTCTTGTATTTCATATTAAGTAGTGTCCCAATTATATTATCGCATACATTCTTCTCGATGTGCAAAACATCTAAACAATGACGCACGTGGTAAAATTTCCCATATTCCAATTCAATGAAAATTAATTTCTTTTTCCATGCATACTCTACCTTTTTCGCCTTCCCCCTTCCCAAACCTAAATTTAAGTTGCTGTTGTTGCATTAATACTTCTTCTCCGCTAAGTGGCTCAAGTGCGTAACCAAGTTCGTGTTGTCCATCAAATGTTATCGCTGCCTCCTATAAGGATGATGTTCATCTAAATACCGACGATGGCCTAGATAAAACATTTTCCTACTATGACTTAAATATCTAGCGACAGTGTTATCACCACATATTGGACAAGCCTTATACCCCTTATTTATGCAGCCTGACAGATTTCCGTATCCCGCGAAGTCATTTACTATCCACATCAGAACTGCCTTTAAAGTGAAGACAGATTTGCTATGTACATCATATACATTTGGTTCCCCTTCCTCCCACAATTTTTTTAAATCATCGATCATTGGTTATAGATATATATCAATGTTATTTCCAGGCTCATACGGGCCATAAATCAATATCGATAACATCATAAACTTCCTCTTCATGCATAACCATGAAGGAAGATTATACATTACTAACATGATTGTCCAATAGCTATACCGATTGTTTAATCCATTGTTGTGTGGATTTATACCATCGGCCGCTAATCCTAAGCGTATATTCCTAGCCTCGCTACCAAACTCGGGCCACCTAAATTCTACATTTCGCCAAGCAGGAGAATTAGATGGATGACGCATCTTTCCATCTTTAGATCGATTCTCCGCATGCCAACTCATTAATTTAGCAGTAACAGCAGATTTAAACAGTCGTTTAAATCTAGGGATTATCGGAAAATACCACATCACTTTGGCTGGAACATTAACCCTAACTTTACCATCTTTCCCAATTTTCCAGCGAGAAAGATGGCATTTGGGACACTCAGATAAAGACTCGGCAGCTGGTCCCCTGTATAATATGCAGTCATTTGGACAAGCGTGGATTTTGATATACTCAAGTCCTAAATCAGTTAAGGTTTTCTTAACTTCATACATACTACCCGGAAGCACATGCTCTTTAGGAAGAAAAGAGCCAACGGATTCAAGAAGATCGGTAAAGGCTTTATCACTAACTCCAAACCTAGCCTTCCAATTATGTAATTTGAGGACTGACTCTAGTTTAGTGCACTCGCTTCCCTCAAAAAGAGGTTGTTCCGCATCAGCAACATACCTCCTAAAGTCATCAGATTCATTATCCCAATCTTCATCATCATTATATGTTGTTTGACATACATTATATGTTTCTGAAGGGGGTGTGGGTTTTTTAGCAGGATAAGTACTACCAACTGATGACTTAGTACTACTAGCAACCCCTTCTTCATGCCAAATCCAATCCAAATATCCTAAACTAAAACCAGATTCATAAAGATGACCCCTGATTATCTTGACAGTAAATTTTTTGAAGTTAACGCAGCGTGCACAAGGGCACGGTATTTTTTTGGGTTTTCCGCATTTTCCTCGGCAAATATCAAGAAATTTTCGACACCAATCTCATATTGCAAAGAATCCCTATCGGCTTTTATCCAAGACTTGTCCACATAAAACCACCTGGTATATCACTAAAATTTCAGTCTTATAACTTATATAATTAATATTATTTATTATATTCCTACTATTTTTTTGTACCACTATCTAATTTTAAAATAAAACAAGTAAAACATAAATATCAAACATAAATAGAATAACAATTGACAAAATTGTTATCAATGTTTTTGTACCACTATCCTAATTTATTGCTAATAGAAGAACACTGAAAAATAGAGAGATACAATTAAAATACAATTATCCTATAAGTAATTACAGATGTCAAAATAAAGAGATACAATTAAGCACAATTAAAATTAAACAAATATAAAATCAAAACCAAAATTTACAAGCAACAAGATAATTACAGAGCAACATCCACCTGGTATAAATTAGGGTTTCAATTTAAAAAACCCCCAATTTTCAAATCTAGGGTTTCAATTTAAAAAATACACAATTTTCAAATCCAGGGTTTTCAAAATTCTAAATTAATGGTTAACATGCAGGTTAATTCAAGTTTATAAAATGAAAAAGGAGGAAAAATAAACCTAATTTGAGTGCAAATGTGAGAGTACAAAGAGTGAGCGCAGTTGCTTTGGTTGAGTAGATTGCAGCAGCGGTGAGAGGTCGGAGAGAATACGACCGAGACCACGGAAAAACAACGGAGAGACTCCGGTGAGAGTTTGAGAGCGAGAGAGAGAGAGACAGTTTGTATATTTTAGAGAGAAGTTAAGATGGACGAGAGAGAGAGAGAGAGAGATGGTGAGTGAGAGAGAGGGAGCGAGAGGGAGAGAGGGTTTGGGTGGGAGAGAACCGGTGACGGGAGAGGGTCTGAGAGTTTGAGAGAGATTGACGAGGGAGAGAGAGTTTGAGAGAGAGAGAGAGCAGTTTTTAGTTTTTAATTTAGATTTTTTTAATTAATTTGTCTGAAGAGAGGGAGAGTGAATTCGTTAAGGGGGAAAAATTGTCTAAGGGGGGAAGAAAAGGGGGCTTTACCATGTTCATTTTTTTCAAAATTTAGACATCAGTTCTAAATAAAGCGATGTCTATTAACAACATAGACATCACATTTTCACGGGATGATGTCTATAACAGTTTAGACATCGGTGGCACATTCGACCGATGTCTAACATATGATGTCTATTCACCTTTTTCTTGTAGTGTAACTGCATTTGTTTATATGTTGCTTGTCGATTGGTTTAGTTATTCTATTGGGATCGTTGTATTCATATAGTTGCAATCATGCATTTTTATTTTCTTGTTCTTTGAGTCTGTTTATGCTTGAGGACAAGCATCGATTCAAGTTTGGGGGTATGTTGAGTGGCATTTATGAAACTTTATTATGCTCTAATAAGCTTTGAATTGATATATTTGTACTCAAATTTTTAAGTATTTTAATGTGTTTTCTAGTGTTTTTGCATTCCAGGCAGTAATCTGTAAATCAGGTGAATTAGCATTGTTTTGGTGCTAATTTGGTGTCAAGGTGGTGTTGGAATAAATGCTCGTAGAAAGACGGCTCGAAGCAGCAAAGAAAAAGATGAAATCTGAGTTTTTCCCAGAAGGACGGCACGCCCACGCTGTGATAGCGCGCAGCCGTGCCAGGATTCCAGAAAGGCAGTGCCCGCGCTGTGATAGTGCGCGACCGCGCCAGTGCGAAAAATATGAATCCTTATTCTAATTCGATTCTAAGTGGGGAGACTTCCAGATTGCAAAGGGCTGCTATATATATTCAAATAAGAACGTTTTCATGTAGGAGATATACCAGAGCGCAAGGAGAGCCGTAAGAAGACCGTTTTAGCACAATTCAACAAAGGCGAAGAAGATCTTGTTTTAATCTGTGAATCTTTGTTTTAAGTTGTATTTGGATGCTAGTTTTATTACTTTTTAACCTTACTCTTGTTTTGTACTTGGTTTTAATTATTCGTTATAAAGACTACATTCGTTATACCATGCTTTCATCGGAACCCACGTTGATGATGAGTCCGATCATGGGCTAATCGTTATCGTGGGGTTCAAGCGGATTTATTTATGGATTTCTTTAGTTAAATTGTTTTGATGCCTTAGTATGTGGTGATTGATTGATATCCTAGAATTGGTTGTGCGTATTCATCTTATGAACATCACGAACTTATAAGATAGTGTGTTAATTCTTAATGAAGCGATAGTAAATTTAAGGAGTTAGAACTTGCCATGCTAGCATAGGTTCATGTATTTGTTATGCATGATTCGTAGGTAATTTTAACCATCTTACTTGCCCTGTGTAATCCAGATAGATAACTTGTGCTTAAACCGCTATGTTGTCAAATTCTATAGACATATAGGGTCTCAATATAATTGGTGTCTATTTAGCTTCTATCTCTTTTGTGGATGTCTGGTAGTATGGTACTCGTGCAACGAAAGTTGGCATTTATCAGTTTCGTGTTGTCTGATTACTGTCATCACCATTGCATGCTAAGGTTGAGAACAATAAGGCTATTGAATGAAGTATTTAATGAAGTTAGAATCCCATGTTTGTCATATATATTAATTTAGTCAATCTCATTTTCGTAGTTATAATTTTTAGCGTAATTCTTAGTTATAAACAACCTCAATTTATTATCATCTTAGCATTAAATAATAACCATACATTGTTGCCTAAGTGCGTGAATTAATTAGTTAACCAATAAAGTCTCTGTAGGAACGAACTAGAAAAGATTCTATACTACTTGCGAACTCGTATACTTGCGTGTAATATTAGCGCGTGTTTAGCGACTAACAATGCCTACAATGGAGCAGGCTGAATTCAAGGTTTATCCTGACATGAATTTCCATTGTGAAACCCTAATTTCCAAGAATGAAGCAATAGATTGGGAAAGCCTACCACTTCCTGATCTAAACATTCCAATCAAAACCAAACCAAGGAAAACAAAGAAGAGAGTAATCAAAAAGGTCAACCCTGTCAGACTTCAATTTAAAGCATTAGGCAAGCCCAAACCAACTGTCAACAAGAAAAATCAATTTGTTATCTGTGACATCAAGGAATTCTCAGACATAAATCTTTATCTAGATGAGCTAGAAGAAGTTAGAGCTATTGATGCTTATAAACATCTTCCATAGAGATTAGTCTTCAGGTACAAGGGTGGAAGAGAGCTAACTTGGCCTCTTCACAGGATTCTCAATGAAGGTTATTCTGTACTAGTGAAAATTTTCTTCTCAATAAAGAAGAACTTTGGATTCAACATTGTTGCCAAGAACATGGTACTAAATAAAATTGAGGAGATAACGAATAGCTGGAGAGGACTGAATGCACTCCCAAGAGTCCTAACAATTCCATACACAGAAAATAGAGTGCATTTGAGGCCTTACTGGTTGATGGAGTTCAAGGATGAGAAATGCACCAGAAGATTCTTCGGATTAGAAGATCATCTAAAAATTTCAAGCAATGAAACTCTCATGGAGATGCAAGAACTGCTGGATCAGAAAAATGAAGATGAATCTAAATTCTACATGCAACTTCAACACCAGATTGAGGAAAACAATGAGAAATTGGGAAAGAAGTTCAGATAGTCAAGGAAATAAGTCAAATTTGCTCAGTCTAAAGGAGCACCTTGAAAAGGGGTTGTGAGACTCTCTGTAAACCTTACATAATTTTCAATAAATTGCAGCACTTGTTAATTTTATCTACTATTAATCAGTCTGTATTCATAGGGTGTTTTGTTATCATCAAGTTTCTCTTAATTTATGCCTACAATTCAAGTAGACATAAATTGGGGGATATTGTTAGGAATATGTTGTGTACTAGATGATAAGTTAAACAAAACACATTAATAGATTTAATTTAGTGATTTTGTAGCTTTTAACGGATGATCACTTCAACATCCGTTGAAAGGGTAGCTTATGTATTAATAAGTTTAGTAGCACATTCCTGCATATGTAATGCCTTAGAGAACTAGATGTTGTAGAATGTCTTAAGTCATGTTGACTACTAGATTGATATGCAAGATAGGTTGGCTAATTATAAATAGTGGATGCCTTGTAATCTTGTATAAGTGAAATAGAGTTAACTGCTGTGAAAAGACTCTCAACGGATGTTCCACAAGGTTTCAACGGATGATCAACTAGAGTTTTAACGGATGATCAATCAAACTCTCAACGGATGATCCAACAAAGTCACAACGGATGATCCCACAGAGTTTCAACGGATGATCAAATTCAAAAGCATTTGATAGTGACTTGACAGTCACATGCGTTGATTGTATGCAAATGGAATGTGGCATCCTACTTACAGGTTTTAGAGAACAAAGAAGCATTTCCATTTCCATGCTAAACTGAAGATATTCAAAGATGCTAGATAGGGAAAAGAAGAAGCATGAAATAAGACTAGAAATATTTTGTCTTATTTGTTTCTCTTTTCATCATGTAACTTGGTGATATATAAACAAAGGGTAGCAAGTAGAATAATTATCGAAGTAATTAAGTAATTACCAGAGAAATAGATAAGGAAATATGTGTAACGAATTTCTATGTTCTTTGTAAGTTCAACTTGTAAGCAGTTGTGTGCGAATCTTGCATCACAGAGTTCTCAAATTTATATATATCTCTGGTGGAAAAGTTCAATCCACCAGAAAGTTTTTAAAAATCTTGTATTTGATTACTTTGTGTTTGATTTCTTCAATATTTTCATTCTGCACTTTAGCTAAATCAAACACAGTTATATATTCAAAGTAGAACAGTTCTTAAAATCCAAAAAAAATATAGCCAGAATTACATTCAACCCCCCTCCTGGAATTCTTTGTTAGATTGTTTGGGAATAACAATTGGTATTAGAGCAAGCTCTTGAATAACAAAGAGTTTAAAGATCACAACAACTAACAAGATGAGTAGAAAAGATGTTGGAGTAAAGATTCGATTTCTGGACAAAGAAAATTATTACTATTGGAAGGTAAAAATGCACTTACATCTCCTTTCTCAATATGAAGAATATGTGAACTGCATTGAGAAGGGTCCTCATGTCCATATGAGAGCTACTACAAGAAATGAGCCATCAATCCCAAAGCCTAGAGCAGAAAGGTCTGATCCAGATATTGAGCTAGTTCATAAGGATATGAAGGCCATAAACATTTTTTTAATGGTGTTGATGGTGACATGTTTGAAAACATCATAAACTACAAAACTGCTAAAGAGGTATGAGATACTATTCAAGTTATATGTGATAGAACTGAGCAGGTAAGGGAAAACAAGATGCAACTCTTGATTCAGCAATATGGGCATTTTCATAGTGAAGAAAGTGAGTCACTCACTGACATATTTTATAGGTTTCAAAAACTATAAAATGCTCTAAAGTTGCATGGAAGAGTCTATCAGACAAATAACTCAAACCTCAAATTCCTTAGATCTCTGCCAAAGGAATGGAAGCCTATGACAGTCTCACTAAGAAACTCTCAAGACTACAAGAAATTTACCTTGGACAGACTGTATGGGATTCTAAAGACCTATGAGCTTGAAATAGAGTAAGATGAGAAGCTGGAAAAAGGAAGAAAGAAAGGAGCGTCCATTGCATTAGTTGCTGAGCAAGAAAAAGAGAATGAGATAAAGGTTGAAGCTGTGGAATCTGCACCAAACCCTAGAGTTTGTGAAGGCAGAAGAAAAGGGCTAGTGGCTGAACATGAAGACCATCTTAGTCTAGATGATATGGATGACATAGATGAGCATCTAGCTTTTTTATCCAGAAGATTTGCCAAGCTCAAAATTCAAGAAGAATTTTGGAGCATCCAAGCCAAACGGAAACATGGTTGACAAGTCAAAATTTAAATGTTTCAAGTGTGGCTTGAGTGGTCATTTTGCAAGTGAATGCAGAAATCCTGATTTTGATGGAAAAAAGTTTGAGCCTGTAGATTACGAAAAGAAGTACTTTGAGTTGCTCAAACAAAAGGAAAGGGCTTTTTTAACTCAGATGATGGGGCCGCTGATGGATTAGAGGAGGATGATGATACAAGCTATGTCAATCTAGCAATTATGGCCAAATCAGATAAAATAGAAGTCAGTTCATCCAGTAATCAGGTAATCACCACTAATCTAGCACATTTATCTAAAGCTGAGTGTAATGATGCTATAAATAATATGTAAACTGAATTATATCATCTGTAAGTTAGACTCAAATCTCTCATAAAAGAAAACTCAAAAATTAAAGAGAATAATGTTTTTAAGTGAAATAAATAATGTATTAGAAAATCAATTTGTTGAGTTTGAAAAACTGAAAATGGAGTGCAAGATTGCCAAAGATGAACTGACTAAATCCTTAAAAAAGAGGATATTTTAAGAAAGCAACTTGAACGAGAACATGAAGTAATTAAGGCATGGAAATCATCTAGAGATGTCCATGCTCAAATTATTAAAGTTCAAGGTATGAAATCCTTATGTGATGAAGTCTGAAAAAAGAGCAAAGAGAAACTGAATCCCAACTTGGAAGAAGGACTTTCAACGGATGTGGATTTGATGGATAAATATATCAAAGTACATTAACAAGAGTATTAGGTTCAAACAACAAAGAAAACAAGCATCCAAGATTAAAACTTAAGCAAAGAATCACAAGTAAAAACTAGATCTTCTTCTCCTCCATTGTATTATGCTATTAGGTCTTCTTGTTGCTCTCTCCTTGCTCCCGTATATGAAAAATATGTTTTAAGAGTCTTTAAATACAGGCCTAATTAGAACAGAAGTCCAGAAAATCATTATTCTATTAGACTCGGGATTCTGAGAAATAGACCTAGTGCGGCCGCTCTGAGATCCCGCGCGGCCGCCCTGAAGTTCTTCCAAACCAGCGCAATCGATCGAGGCTCCATCCTAACACTCTTCTAAGAATAAATCCTACAACATTCACTCCTTTCGAATATGCCCTGAAATGCAAAATACTACAAAGACACATCAAAAACACAAACAGCTCGAGTACAAAACACCAATTCGAGCCTTTACGAAGCATTCTAAGTGGACATAAATGCCACTTATCATACCCCCAAACTTGAATTGATGCTTGTCCTCAAGCATCATAAACTCAAAAATAAGAAATAAAAATGCATGAATGCAACTAACATGAATGCAACCTCGGAATAACTAAACCAATCAATAAGCAACATCTCAAAGAATGCAATTATTCACACAAAGTTCAATTAAATTCCACAAATAAACTCACAAGCCAGAAACGTGCGTGTGTGCAATTGCTTAACAGATATACTTTCGAAACTAGATCATTAATCATAACTCACCTCTCGTTAAGAAAATAACAAGGTTGTAAACAGAATAAATGATAAACTCAAAATGACTAACAACACTTCATTTTTATCAGTGTTATACAAGGATTCATGTTTTTATTGATAACGCATAAAAAAACACAAACATGTGGTAGTAGGGTATTCGTACAATGGGTGTTTACTAGTTTCATGTTATCTGATTAGTTTCCATCACCATTGCATGCTAAGGTTAAGAACAATGACTTTGAATGAAGTATTTAATGAAGTTAAAATCCCATGTTTGTCTCATATAGTAATTTAATCACTTTTAATCTCTTAGTTATTTGCATTTTAGTTTAATTTTAGTTATAAACATCTAAAATTTGTTATTTGTCTTAGCATTGAGCGATATCCATACTATTGTTGCACAGGTGCATGATCTTTAGTTAACCAAAAAGAGTCTATGTGGGAACGAACTAGAAAATATTCTATATTACTTGTGAACGCGTATACTTGGGTGTAATTTTAGCGCGTGTTTTGAGCCTAACAGAAACCTAAGGAAAAGGCTAACAAAATAGGACCCAAGGAAACTTGGGTACCAAAATCAACTTGATTTGATTTTGTTGTGTGCAGGGAAACAGAAAGAATCTTTGGTATTTGGATAGTGGGTGCTCAAGGCACTTGACTGGAGATTCTATCCTGCTCACTGAGTTCAAGGAAAGAGTTGGCCCAAGTATTACTTTTGGAGATGACAGCAAAGGTTTTACTTTGGGATATGGCTTGATTTCAAAAGACAATGTCATCATTGAAGAGGTTGCCCTAGTGGATGGTCTCAAGCATAATTTGTTGAGTATCAGCCAGCTTTGTGATAAGGGCAACTCAGTAACATTCAACTCAATAGCCTGTGTTGTGACAAACAAAAGAGCAACAAAATGGTTCTCACTGGAGTGAGAAAAGAGAATGTGTATCTAGCTGACTTCAACTCATCAAATGCAGAATCTATCACTTGCCTTCTCAGTAAAGCAAGTCAAGATAAAAGTTGGCTATGGCACAAGAAGCTGTCCCATTTAAACTTCAAGACCATGAATGAGCTTGTCAAGAAAGAACTGGTAAGAGGTATTCCTCAAGTGGATTTTACAAAAGATGGGTTGTGTGATGCCTGCCAAAAGGGAAAGCAGATTAAAGCATCATTCAGAAAGAAGCTTGATTCAACAATTAAAGAACCTTTACAATTGCTACACATGGATTTGTTTGGACCAGTAAATGTGTTGTCCATCTCAAGGAAAAGATTTTTCCTAGTAATTGTAGATGATTTCTCAAAGTTCTCTTGGACATATTTCCTAAAGTCTAAAGATGAAGCTGGTGAAATCATCATCAATCACATAAGGCAAGTCAATAATCATCCTGATTTTAAGGTAAGAAGAATCAAGAGTGACAATGGAACTAAGTTCTAGAATTCTGTGATAAGATCAATTTGTGAAGAAAATGGGATTATGCATGAGTTTTCTGCAGCAAGAACTCCACAACAAAATGGTGTAGTGGAAAGAAAGAACAGATCCCTTATTGAAGCTGCAAGGACAATGCTTGAAGAATCAAAGTTACCAACATATTTTTGGGCCAAAGCTGTGAATACTACCTGCTACACTCAGAATATCTCTTTGGTTAATCAAGCAAAATGTATGACTCCCTTCCAATTGTTCAAGAACTGAAAACCAACTCTAAATTTTCTTCATGTCTTTGGCTGCAAATGTTATATCTTGAAGAATCAAACTGATCAACATGGGAAGTTTGATGCTAAAGAAGATTAAGGAATTTTTGTTGGATATGTTATGGGAAAGGCATATAGAATCTACAACCTAAGAACCAACATTGTTGTGGAATTAATACATGTTATGTTTGATGACAAAAAGATTGAAGGATTGCAAGATGGAGATTTCCATGAGAGCCTCAAGTTTGATAATGTGGAGATGGTTAGTGATGACAGTGATGATGAGAGTGATCAAGAAACAGTAACTAAGGATAATGCAGAAAAATCTACTACTAATGAAGCTCATAATTCAACATCTGTCGAGTTACAAAATGCTTCATCCGTCGGGAAACAGTCTGCCTTATCCGTCGGGAGACAATCAGCTTCATCCGTCGGAACATAAAGTGGAGCATCCGTCGGAATATTAAGAGAAGCTGAAAGTCAGGATAGATCACCCACAGAAAGTTCCCCTTTCTCAAATAAAAGATTCACAAACTCAGGGGGAGTTTCTAATAATCAAAACTCAGTCACACATCAAGACAACAATGAGGCCTCTTCATCTAGAACAAATCTACCTCAATAGAGAAAATGGACAAAAGATCACCCTTATGAGCTAATTATTGGTGATGCATCCTCTAGAGTTCAAACAAGGAAAGCAACTCAAGAAGAATGTTTGTATAGCAGCTTCTTATCTAAAGAGGAACCAAAGAAGTTAGAACAAGCTCTGTTGGATCCTGATTGGATTTTAGCTATGCAGGAAGAGCTAAACCAATTTGAAAAGAACAATGTGTGGAAGCTGGTACCCAAGCCTAAAGAAAAGAACTCAGTAGACACAATGTGGGTATTCAGAAATAAGATGGATGAAAAGTGGCATAGTTATAAGGAACAAAGCTAGATTAGTTGCTAAGGGCTATTATCAACAAGAAGGAATTGATTTTGATAAGACCTTTGCTCCTGTTGCAAGACTTGAAGCCATCAGAATTTTCCTAGCATATGCAACTCATGCCAATTTCAAAGTCTATCAAATGGATGTCAAAAGTGCCTTTCTGAATAGAGATTTGGAGGAGGAAGTCTATGTCAGTCAACCTCCTGGCTTTGAGGATCCAAATTTTTCTGAACATGTATATTATCTTCTGAAAGCACTTTATGGATTGAAGCAAGCACCTAGAGCCTGGTATGACACTTTGTCAAAGTTTCTTTTAGAAAATCACTTCACTAGAGGTACTGTTGACAAAACTTTAATCTTTAGAAATGTTAATGGCTCTAGCTACCTGTTCAAATTTATGTAGATGATAATATATTTGGCTCTACAGATGAAAAACTTTACAAAAAGTTTTCCAAATTGATGCAAAGTATGAAATGAGTATGATGGGAGAACTAACTTACTTTCTTGGTTTACAAGTTAAGCAAGTTAGTGATGTTCATTAGTCAAACTAAATACATTTATGATCTTTTAAAGAAGTTTGAACTAATGAATTGCACATCTGCAAAAACTCCCATGGCCACTGCAACTAAACTTGGATTAAACACTATTGAAAAGACTGTGGATATTTCAAGTTATAGAGGCATGGTTGGCTCACTTCTGTACTTAACAGCTAGTAGGCCAGATATAATGTTTGATACATAACTATGTGCTAGATTTCAGGCTGATCCTAGAGAATCTCACTTAATAGTTATTAAGAGAATTTTCAGATATCTCAAGGGTACACCAAAACTTGGCATTTTGTACCCTACAGATTTTAGTTTTGATCTAACTAATTATTTAGATGTAGATTATGCAGGTTGTAGAATTGATAGAAAAAGTACAACAGGAACCTGTCAATTTCTAGGAAACAAGCTAGTATCCTGGTTCAGTAAAAAGCAAAATTCAGTTTCTACTTCTACAACAGAAGCTGAATATATTGCTGTTGGTAGTTGCTGTGCACAGATTTTGTGGATGAAAAACCAATTGCTAGACTATGGTCTGCAAGTGGAAAGAATTCCTATTTTCTGTGATAACACAAGTGCAATTGCCATTACTGAGAATCCAGTACAACATTCAAGGACAAAGCACATAGACATCAAGTATCACTTCATTAGGGAGCATGTAATGAATGATACTGTGGAACTTCATTTTGTTCCAAGTGAAAAGCAGCTTGCAGATATCTTTACCAAGCCATTGGATGAATCCACCTTTTCAAGGTTGGTAAGTGAGTTAGGTATGCTTAATTACTCTTGAATTCTACCCTGCTCAGTGAGTTCAAGGAGAGAGCTGGCCCAAGTATTACTTTTGGAGATGACAGCAATGGTTATACTGTGGGATATGGCAATGTCATCACTGAGGAAGTTGCCCTTGTGACGGTCTCAACCCCGGGGTCAGGAATTGACGTCACGAACATCAACAAACCACAAATAATACAATTGAACTTATTATTAATACAACATAAACACGACCCCTTTACCAAGATCTTTTCCAGGTTTAAGTATGATTTAGATTACATAACTATTACAACCAGACTTATTTAACAAATCTGACACAACTGTCTTACTACAGCAACTTAACAGATCACGTCTGGTCTAACACAACTACCTCAGAGGAGCCTGGTACGGGAGGAACTGGAACTCTTCCCTAACTACGACAAAAGGGTCTCCTAGGCATCTACAATATATATACAAAACATTCTGCATGGGTGAGCAATCAATTGCTCAGCAGTACCACTATATAAATGACAAGTAAAACAGTTTGTATTAAAAAGTTATAGGAACAAAAATCACAACTTGTTATAAGATCAAGTAAAAATGTATAAACTGGATATCCAAAACTATCATACTCTATAAAACAATAACCTCAGTCGTGTGCTGTGTGTAAATACCAGAGTCCAATTTTAGCATGCTATTCACATTTATAATTAAACTGTATAAATCACGTATTTCGTTACTGGAATCACAAAGCCAAATCAGATACATAGTGGATATGTGAAGATAGATGATCAGGCTATCAACACAGGAAGCTCCAACTCCCATTCCATAAACCTGTTTCAGAACTCAAAGACTAGTGAGGTCTCTGACCTGCTGGACTAATCGGTTATGTAGTGTGCGCAACTGAGTTAGCCGCTTATGCCACCTCAATAGGCCACTCTGGCCCCTATGTATCCAATATCTGATCGTTTTATCTAGTTTTAAAATCACTTGTACCTATCTCAGTTTAAAAATCGTTCATTTAACAGCACACATAAAACTAGTTCACAAATCATTTTCATTCGAGATAGGTACCTTTCGTAGTTACTTTTCCCAAAAACAGGTTTAAAATAATATTTATAACTACAGGGGATACGTAACTTAAAATGTGTATGTTCCTGTACGAGAATAAAATATCATTTTATTCATATATGTTGAACCATAAAATAATGGTCAGGGTACTTGCCTTGCAGAGCTTTACATCTATCACTGATTGACCTTGGACCGACTTGGACGCTCGGTCTTTATCGCCTAATTATTAGACTATCCTGGATCCGACTTCAACACTCAGGTCCTTCTCTTGGAACCTTGTTAAGCTTGTCGACTGACCACTAGACTATCTTTAGTCTGACATCAACTTTCGGGTCTTCCGACTAGAACCTACAGAGTCGAACTACCCTATGTTAGATAACCAGTTATGCTTAACATATCCTCGCTATCAAATCTACCTGAACGGTTTCATAACCTGACTCGTAATTATATGTATTATTGTAATACACATAACAATCAGGGTTCACGTACTCAAAAACTCGGTTCGATAATCATTTTTGGAAATACACATAACCGTCGTTCCGGAAAATAGAGTTGTCAATTTTTTTAAAAAAATATTTTATCACAACATCCAAGTACGTTTTATAAAATATTTATAATTATATTGTTATATACGTTCAACAAGTAATCCCTATAATCACAGTATATATCCCCGTATTTTCGAGTTTAATTTCCCCAAAAAAATTGGGCAGCGTCTCCTCTGTTTATCGGCCTACCCGTCGAAACATAATCAATGTCATAACCAACAACACAATCCAAATTAATTACATAATTTACCCGAATAAATAATTACAACCGCTAATTACACTTCGCACTAATTATTCAAAATAGTGTTTTAATAATTATAGGACTCAGAACGTATCATCACGGTCCACCGTCAACTCATCGAAAGTCATCGTTGACGGCGGCAAAACCTGGAGGTACCCTATTTAGGTTTCCAATCAAGGGTTCTACCGATTAAATTCTAAATAATAAGAAGCAATAATTCGATTAATCACAGAAATTTACTCGAGTATCACAATTAATAACTTGAATTTATACAAAATAACAGCTTCAAAATTCTTTAATAGAAAATCAAAGAATTAACCCGCAAAATTCACACAGCAGCGAGCTTGACTAAAATATATATACACGCGTATGCGTGAGTATATATATACACATACCAATGACCACGCCTGAATCCTAAAACAAGGCGACAAGTGATCAGAAAAAGGAAGAAAGGCGGTGGCCCAAATCACAGGGACCAGCAACGGAAAGGAAGAAGAAACAACAGGGGAGGAGTACAGAGGAATCACGGGAAGAGAATACCCCGAGCAAAGAAGAGATTGATCGAGACCTGAGAGGGAGAGACTGATGTTGTAGGTTCGGGTCAGAGAAACAAAAGAAATTTGGTATATGATTTATCCTCTAACAACAAATCAAGCCACGTGTCCAATAAAAGGACACATGTCCTCTTTATTTTAACGGAAAACCATGATTCTAACACCGAACTGTAAATATAATGACACATATCGTGATTAAAAATTAATCGAAATAATTCCAAAAGATGTTTAAAATTTCAAGAATATTTGGAAGCTAGTAAAACAAAATTTTCAAAATTTTCAAATTATTTTTAAAACGTGCACCGTACTCGCGTTTTACGATTTAGGAAACAAACGTGCGGGTGAAAATAATCTGAAAGATTTCCGATTTTTTTTTAAAATTCTCGAAATACTAAAAACTTAATAAAATATGAGTTTCATAATTTTTGAAACATCCTGAAATTTAATATTGAATTTACCCTTAAATCTTATCAGAAAATTATTTAGGGATAAATAATTAACGAAATATTATTTTCTAAATTTTATAAATTCCAAAAAATAACTATTAAGATTATAAAGCAATGAAAACAATTTTAGAGACAATTCAAATATTTATGAAAATAAATCTTCAACATAATCACTTTTAAAAGTGAAAACAAAATAATTCGACATGGCATTTAATAACACAATTAATCCTTGAGCATCACATATTCACACTCAACTAATACTAAATACAACACACTATTGATAGAACCATAAAATATTTTATTTATTTAATAATTCAATAATTACACTTATAATAATTCAATAATCGACGTCTAAATAATTACAACCGCTATTTATACTTCACACTAATTATTCAAAATAATGTTTTAATAATTATAGGACTCAGAACGTATCATCACGGTCCACCATTAACTCATCGAAAGTCATCGTTGACGGCGTTAAAACCCGGAGGTACCCTATTCGGATTTCCAATCACGGGTTCTGCCGATTAATTTCTATATATATAAGGAACAATAATTCGATTAATCACATAAATTAACTCGAGTATTATAATTAATAACTCGAATTCACACAAAACAACAGCTTCAAAATTCTTTAATAGAAAATCAAAGAATCAACCCACAAAATTCACACAGCAGCGAGCTTGACTAAAATATATATACACGCGTATGCGTGAGTATATATATACACATACCAATGACCACGCCTGAATCCTAAAACCAGGCGATAAGTGATCGGAAAAAGGAAGAAAGGCGACGACGCAAATCACAGTGACCAACCACGGAAAGGAAGAAGAAACAACGGGGGAGGAGTATAGAGGAATCACGGGAAGAGAATACCCCGAGCAAAGAAGAGATCGATCGAGACCTGAGAGGAAGATACTGATGTTGTAGGTTCGGGTCAGAGAAACAAAAGAAATTGGGTATATGATTTATCCTCTAACAATAAATCAAGCTACGTGTCCAATAAAAGGACACGTGTCCTCTTTATTCTAACGGAAAACCCTGATTCTAACACCGAACTGTAAATATAATGACACATATCGCGATTAAAAATTAATCGAAATAATTCCAAAATAAATAATTTTAAAATTTCTAGAATATTTGGAAGCTAGTAAAACAAAATTTTTAAAATTTTTAAATCATTTTTGAAACGTGCGTCATACCCACGTTTTACGATTTAGCGAACAAACGCGCGGGTGAAAATAATCCGAAAATTTTCTGATTTTTTTTAAAAATTCTCGAAATATTAAAAACTTAATAACATATGAGTTTCTAATTTTTTGAAAAATCTTGGAATTTAATATTGAATTTACCCTTAAATCCAATCAGAAAATTATTTAGGGATAAATAATTGACGAAATATTATTTTCTAAATTTTATAAATTCCCAAAAATAACTATTAAGATTATAAAGGAATTAAAATAATTTTAGATACAATTCAAATATTTATGAAAATAAATCTTCGACATAACCACTTTTAAAAGTGAAAACAAAATAATTCGACTCGGCATTTAATAACCACATTAATCCTTCAATATCACAGAGTCACACTCATCTAATATTAAATACAACACATTGTTGATAGAACCATAACATATTTTATTTATTTAATAATTCAATAATTACACTTATAATAATACAAAAATACGAGTTGTTATAGCCCTAGTGGATGGAATCAAGCATAATATATTGAGTATCAGCCAGCTTTGTGACAAGGTCAACTCAGGAAGATTCAATTCTGAGTCTATGTCAAAAAAGAAATATGGCTTAGTGATTGTTGATGGCTATTCCAGATACACGTGGGTGTTATTCTTACATTCAAAGGATAAGCACCTGATATGATTATTAATCATATCAACAAGATTGAGTTAGAAGCTAGAATGCATGTGCGAATAGTCAGATCAAATAATGGAACAGAATTCAAAAATGAAAATCTGAATGATTTATGTGACGGGAAGGGCATCTCAAGACAGTTTTCAGCACCAAGGACTCTGCAACAAATTGGAGTGGTTGAAAGGAAGAATCGAACATTGGTTGAAGCTGCAAGGACTATGCTAAATGAAGCCAATCTTCCTACCTACTTTTGGGCTGAAGTAGTTAATACTGCAAGCTATACTCAAAATAGAACATTGATCAACAAGGTATATGAGAAGACCCCTTATGAGTTAATGGCCAACAAAAAACAAACAGTGAAATACTTTCATGTGTTTGGAGGAAAGTGCTTTGTGCTTAAGGACGATGAGCATCTTGGAAAGTTTGATGCTAAAGATGAAGAAGGTATCTTTCTGGGCTATTCTCTGGAGTCAAAGGCTTACAGGGTGTATGTGATTAGTGATCAAAAGGTTGTGGAAAGCCTAAATGTAACATTTGATGATGCCAAGCTCTCAAGTATTTAGAAGGAAGATGATAGTGATAATCTTGATATTGAAGATCATTCTGATGGAGAAGATGAATCTGAAGTTGTACCAGACAACAATAACAATGGAAATGATCCTAATGATCATAATTCTGATGCAGATTTTGAAGGCAATGGTCATGAGACAAGTCACACTATCTCAGGGACTAGTCCTCAAGCTTCAGATTCAGGAGATCAAGCTGGCAACAACTCAGGGGGAGCAGGATAAGGAGAAGAACAAGGATCCAATAGTTAGACACAACACAATTCTAGAAATGCTGAGTCACCAAGGGACAGTCTACCAAGACATAGAGTATGGAGTAAAGACCACCCTCGGAACTTGATACTCAGTAATCTAGACAGTAGAGTTAAGACTAGAAGAGCTATAACAAATGAATGTTTCTATTCTGGGTTTCTATCTCAAATGGAGCCAAAGAAAGTAGATGAAGCTCTTAGAGATCCTGATTGGGTGATTGTTATGCAAGAGGAACTCAATCAGTTCGAACGACAGAAAGTGTGGAAGCTTGTACCCAGACCTAAAGACAAATCAGTGATTGGCACAAAATGGGTTTTCAGAAACAAGCTTGATGAAGATGGAATTGTAACAAGGAACAAGGCGAGACTGGTTGCTAAGGGATACTCTCAAGAAGAAGGGGTTGACTATGATGAGGCATTTGCACCAGTTGCTAGACTTGAAGCCATCATGATATTTTTAGCATTTGCAGCACATTCAAACTTCAAGGTATATCAGATGGATGTGAAAAGTGTTTTCCTGAATGGTGAGCTTGAAGAAGAGGTCTATGTGGAGCAACCCCCTGGTTTCATAGATCCTGAGTTTGAATATTTTGTCTATTTTCTCTTCAAGGCTCTTTATGGTCTAAAGCAAGCGCCAAGAACATGGTATGACACTCTCTCAGAATTTCTTCTTGAAAATGGTTTCACTAGAGGTGTCATAGAAAAGACTCTATTTCATAAGAATCATAAAGATGATACCATATTTGTGCAAGTCTATGTTGACGATATTATATTTTGATCAACGAATGATGCACTTTGTGCAAGGTTTGCTAAGCTTATGCAGAGTAGGTATGAGATGACTATTATGGGTGAGTTGAGCTACTTCCTTGGACTACAAGTGAGTCAGAAATCAGATGGTATCTTCATTTGTCAAATGAAGTACATCAGAGATCTTCTGAAGAAATATCAGTTGGAAGACTCAACACCTGCAAAGACTCCGATGGCAACTGCCACAAAACTTGATCAAGACAAGTCTGGTAAGATGGTGGACATCACTTATTATCGAGACATGATTGGATCATTACTCTACCTGACTGTGAGTCGTCCAGATATTATGTTTGCTACATGCTTGTGTGCACGGTTCCAAGCTGATCCGAAGGAATCTCATATGATAGTCGTTAAAAGAATTTTCAGATATCTGAAGGGTACACCTAAACTAGGTATCTGGTATCCTAAAGATACGGGCTTTAATCTCATCGACTACACAGATTCTGATTATGCTGGTTGTAAGATTGACCAGAAGAGTACTTCAGGAAGCTGTCAGTTTCTTGGGAGAAGATTGGTTTCCTGGTTTAGTAAGAAGCAGCATTCAATTTTCTACATCTACTGCTGAAGCTGAATACATTGCTGCTGGTAGCTGCTGTTCTCAACTTCTTTGGATGAGAAACCAACTCCGAGACTATGGACTTGATTTGAAGAATATTCCTATCTACTGTGACAACACAAGTGCCATAGCAATCTCAAACAATCATGTTCAACATTCAGGGACCAACCATATTGATATAAGGTATCATTTCATCCGAGAGCATATAATGAATGGTATTGTGGAACTTCATCATATTCCCACAATGGACCAAATTGCAGACATCTTCACGTAGCCACTTGATGAAGTTACCTTCAATAAGTTGGTTAGTGAACTTGGCATGTTGAATTTATCCAATTAATTGGAAATCAATAAATATAATTTGGTGCGGGTAAACTTTACTACCCCAATGATGATGCTTTGAGGGGAAAGTAAGTTTACATATCTGTTCATTATATATATATATATATTCATGTTTGTAAACTTGTTTTGAAGCTAACGGATTACAATGCTTTACATGTTACTCCCTCCGTCCCTCCCAAATGTTTACATTTGGGCTGGGCGCGGAGTTTAAGAAAAATTATAAAGTAGTGGAGAAAAGTTGAAAAAATGAGTAAAGTAGTGGGACCGTTTAATATTATATATATAAAATGGATATAGTGGATGTAGTTATTTTAAAAATTATAAAAACTTTACTATTTTTGGAAAATTTTGAAATGTAAACAATTGGAGGGGACATCCCAAAAAGTAAAGTGTAAACAAATGGGAGGGACAGGGGGAGTATATGCTAGTGGTAAGTAAGTTAGAATTTTTGATGTAATATATGAGTTGTTTGAATGTTTACATGCTATATGTTTTATCTGATGCAAAAACTTTTGATATTGATATTTATTTTAGTACACACACATCGCATTTTATTTGCACCTTGGTTTTAGATCATGTAATCTCTTTTGTGATCCTATCATAACTCTGATTTATAGGATTAGATCTTGTGCAAGTAATTTGAGTGCTCTGATCATATCTTGTGTGATTATATCATATTTTGAGTGATTATGTATGATTGTTGAGCTTCAGACCCTAGGTAACTCTGACAACAGACTCCTTGGTCACTCTGATTCTCCTTTTATACTAGAATAGCTCTGTCTGTTTTGTGGTATAAATAAATATGTAGCATAACTAGTGATAGTTGTGACATGATTATGTTAGGAGTAGTTTTTAATTGATTTAGTCTTTTGTTGATTAATCAATTGGTGCAGACTTGTTGAATATACTCTTGGCATAATCAATTGACCTTATGACTTATTTGTTGACTCTATGTGTAACTCTGATGATCTTGATATGCTTATATTTTGTTCTGGATATTTGATTTTAATATATTTCTTATACTCTGATTACTTTATACATATCTTATAAGCTTAAAATAATGTTCATCTCTTTCCTATATAGTATTTATCTGTATTGGACTAACTTGAACTGTTTTGAGCTAATGAGATTTGATTGAGTAGCATTTTCAAAATAATCAGAAAGCATGATCATCTAAGACATCCTTCATGAATCCATATTGTGGTAAGTAAAGGTAAAAGATCTTTGATTCTGAAATCACTCTGTTCTTGATCATCAAATTTTCTGATATTGTACTTCGGATGTTTGTGATCTTCAATACCCTCAGTGGTTTTAGGGACTGACTAAGAGCCTATCAAACCTCATAGGTTCTAACCCAAGTCAATAGAACCAAACACTTCTCAAACAGTATTCCATTACCTTACTATGATATATTCCCCATATTTTGTTCTGATTCACTTAATTTTTCTTGAGATATCAACTCAGTGATCAGACAAAATTACCATTTGGTTTTGGAGTTGTGTTAAGAATGAGGAAGATAGTGCCAAGAAGCACCACATAAGGAAGGAAATGTCAACCCTACATCTCTGTCTCTCATAAAAAAGTGGAGTATGTATAACCTGAGACATCTATAAGCCCATATGTATTCTCTCAGAAGGATATAGAACTGAAAAAGGCATATAAACAGTTATTAGGTGCATTCTCCCAATAGAATGTTATTTATTGAAAATTCGCTTGTCAGCCAGGGCATATGTATAAGAATCACTACTCCTTGGTTAAAATGTTTCCAATGCACATGTGAGATTCACACACACAAGGAAGGTATTGACGTAGCAATCATTGGTAAACCATATCAAGGTCAATGGCAATAGGTTGATATCCTGGATCATATTCTAATCTTTATCTCTAATTTTGAATAAGAACATATGATCCTAGTTGGTCACTTTGATAAGTCCTCACAGAATTTAGAAGAAATCTTTGATCCCTAATGGCATATTTATTGATCATTGGTTATCTTCCCATAATTCAAATATGGAAATGATTTTGACTTAGTCAAAAAAATAACTTGTAAATGAGGACTCAGATATCAACTGACGAGTTTATAAGGTATACTTCTTCATGGAAGTTTAGGGCTATCAGGAATTCTGCCACTTAATAGAATCCTAATTTCCCCTCTCGTAAGGGACATTTCTGAAACTCTTGACTGGGGGTTTCCATCCTTGAAGGTGGAAGGTAACTTTTCTATGAAAAGGATTTTCTCGTAGGTACAATTGGATGTTTGGAGTTTTGAGTGAGTGACACATTATGAGACTGAGTGACAAACACTTGAGTGTAGAGTGGAGTGAAACACAATGTGAGATCACTAAACAGAAAATCACACACTTGCACTATAAGGAATGGTTACCAAATAGTCTCTTCATTTGGTTGGTTGATCCTAAGGTTTTACTATAAATACATTTTGAAGGATTACTCAACTAAGGGGGAGATATTATGAAGAGATTATGGACTGATAGTCTTTCTGTGGGACCAACAAGAAAAGCAACAAAGTGGTTCTCACTGGTGTGAGAAAAGGAAATGTGTATCTAGCTGACTTCAACTCATCAGATGTAGAATTTGTCACTTGTGTCTTTAGCTAGGCAAGTCAAGATGAAAGTTGGCTATAGCACAAGAAGCTGTCCCATCTTACCTTCAAGACTATGAATGAGCTAGTCAGGAAAGATTTGGTAAGAGGCATTCCTCAAGTAGAATTCTCAAAGGATGGATTGTGTGATGCCTGTCAAAAAGGAAAGCAGATCAAGGCATCATTCAAAAAAAGCTTGATTCAACAATTGAAGAATCTTTACAACTACTGCACATGGATTTATTTGGACCAGTCAATGTGTTGTCCATCTCAAAAAAAAGATACTACCTAGTAACTGTGGATGATTTCTCAAAGTTCTCTTGGAAATATTTTCTCAAATTCAAAGATGAATCTAGTGAAATCATCATCAATAATATAAGGCAAGTCAACAATCATTCTGATTTCATTAGTTTGAAGAATCAGGAGTGACAATGGAACTGAGTTCAAGAATTCTGTAATGAGATTGTTTTGTGAAGATAATGGGATCATGCATGAATTCTCAGAAGCAAGAACTCCCAAACAAAATGGAGTGGTGGAAAGGAAGAATAAATCTCTTATTGAAGCTGCAAGAACAATGATAGAAGAATCAAAGTTACCAACATACTTTTGGGCAGATGCTATAAATACTGCATGCTATACTTAGAATATTTCTTTGGTTAATCTAGCAAAATGCATGACACCCTACCAATTCTTCAGGAATAGGAATCCAACATTAAACTTTCTTCATGTCCTTGGCTGCAAATGCTATATCTTGAGGAATCAAACTGGTCAGATTGGAAAGTTTGATGCCAAAGCAGATGAAAGCATTTTTGTTGGATATGCAGTTGGAAAGCATATAGAGTCTACAATATTAGAACCGAAATTATTATGGAATATGTACATATTGTGTTTGATGATAAGAAGATCGAAGGACTGCAAGATGAAGATTTCCATGAAAGCCTAAAATTTGACAATATTGAGATGATTTGTGATAATAGTGATGATGAAAGTAATCAAGAAACAATATCTAAGTAAAATGCAGAAAAGTCTACAACAAATGAAGCACATAATTCAATATCCGTCAAAAGACCAAGTGCATCATCCGTTGAAAGAAAATCTACATCATCCGTCAAAAGGCAAAGATCAACATCTGTTAAGCCATCAGTAGGAGTTGAAAGCCAATACAGATCATAATCAGAAAGAACCCCAACTTCAAGTCAAAGATCCACAAACTCGGGGGGAGTTTCTTCTAATCAAAACTCAGTCACTCATCAAGACAACTATGAGGCCTTTTCATCTAAAGATAATCTACCACAATAGAGAAAATATACTAGAAATCACCCATTTGAGCTAATTATTGGTGATGCATCTTCAAGAGTGCAAACTAGGATAGTAACTCAAGAAGAATGTCTATACAACAACTTTCTATCACAGGAAGGGCCTAAAACGGTAGAAGAAGCTCTGTTGGATCCTGATTAGGTTTTAGCTATGCAGAAGGAGCTAAACCAATTTGAAAGGAATAAAGTTTGGAAGCTCGTACCCAAGCCTAAAGGAAAGAATCTTATTGACACCAAGTGGGTATTCAGAAATAAGATGGATGAAAATGGCATAGTAGTCAAGAACAAAGCTAGATTGGTTGCTAAGGGCTACGGTCAACAAGAAGGAATAGATTTTGATGAGTCCTTTGCTCCAGGTACAAGACTTGAAGCCATCAGAATTTTTCTAGCCTACGCAGTCCATGCCAATTTCAAAGTCTATCAAATGGATGTTAAAAGTGCTTTTCTGAGTGGAGATTTGGAGGAGGAAGTCTATGTCATTCAGCCTCCTGGTTTTGAAGACCCCGACTTTACAGAATATGCCTACTATCTTTTGAAAGCACTTTATGGACTGAAGCAAGCACCTACAGCCTGGTATGATACTTTGTCAAAATTTCTCTTAGAAAATCATTTCACAAGAGGTACTGTTGATAACACTTTATTCCTTAAAAATGTTAATGGCTCTAGTATACTTGTTCAAATTTATGTAGATTATATTTGGTTCTACAAATGAAAAATTTTGTAAAAAGTTTTCCAAATTGATGCAAAGTAAATATAAAATGAGCATCATGGGAGAACTAACTTATTTCCTTGGTTTGCAAGTTAAGAAAGTTAGTGATGGGATATTCATTAGTCAAACTAAATATATTTATGATATTTTAAAGAAGTTTGACTTAATGGATTGCACATCTGCAAAAACTCCCATGGCCACTGCAACTAAACTAGAAGTAAACACTACTAAAAAGTCTGTGGATATTTCAAGCTATAGAGGCATGGTTGGCTCACTTTTATATTTAACAGCGAGTAGGCCATATATAATGTTTGCTACTTGTCTTTGTGCTATATTTCAAGCTAATCCTAGAGAATCTCATTTAGTAGCTATTAAGAGAATTTTCAGATATATTAAAGGAACGCCAAAACTTGACACTTGTTATCCTAGAGATTCTGGTTTTGATCTAACTAGTTATTCAGATGCAGATTATGCAGGTTGTAAAATTGATAGAAAAAGTACTACATGAACCTGTCAATTTCTAGGAAAGAAGATAGTATCCTGGCTCAGTAAAAAGCAAAATTCAGTCTCTACTTTTACAGTTGAGGCTGAATATATTGCTGGTGATAGCTGTTGTGCACAGATTTTATGGATGAAAAATCAACTATTGGACTATGGTCTACAGATGAATAAGATTCCTATTTTTTGTGATAACATAAGTGCCATTGCAATAACTGAAAATCCAGTACAACATTCAAGGACCAAGCACATTGACATCAAGTACCACTTCATTAGAGAACATGTCATAAATGGTACAGTGGAACTTCATTTTGTTCCAAGTGAAAAGCAACTTGCCGACATCTTCACCAAGCCACCTGATGAATCCACCTTTACTAGGTTGGTAAGTGAGTTAGGTATGCTTAATTACTCTTAATCTATTTTAATGTCTAAGCAATTTGAAATGTAGCCTGAATAAAACTTGATGCTTCTTGTCAAAGATGAAATTTTGGCTAAGTTAGAATTTACATCTCAACGGATGTTCATTATCCGTTAAAAATGAATATCCGTTAAGGTATCAAATATTATTCTGGGTACTTTTAATTCTTATCCTTCGAATTGCACTCAATCTTAGCCGTTAATTCTAGATATTATTCGTCGAATTTACTTACAGCCTGTAAGTATAATTTGATGGATAATCATTAGAATTTTGATAGTTTTCTTTATTTTTTAAATGGCTATTTTGGGCTAATTTGATTGGATACTTTATTTTTACTTTTACTTTTTAACCGTTTATTTTTTAGAAAGTATAAAAGCTAATTTCATTTTCATTTTTACTTTTATCTTTCTCAAACTATCCCTAATCTCTCTTCTTCTCCAAAGCAAAACCCCTTTTTTCTGCAACCACTTTCAATCACAGTAATGGCACTCGTAGTCAAAATTATGTCTCAAACTGGGTATGTATATAAAAAGAAAAACTTCGTGGCTTTGGTGAACAAGTAAATTCCTGCATCTGAAGACTATCATAAAATGATGGACTTCATTCAAAGCTGTAAACTGAGTTATGCTATGCTTGAGTCTCCAATCATCTAATGTGAAGTTGTTGAGGAGATTTGGACTACTACTGTGTTCAACTCCAAAGAGAAAACCATTACCTTCTCTCTCAAAGGTAATGAACAATGCATAAACTGTGATGCTCTTGAAAAATGCTTTAAATTTCTTGAAAATAACACTCTTGCTCCACACAGACACTGATGTGAGTAACATGCTTATTTCTATGGGTTATGCTCTTACTGCCACCAAGTTAGGTGAAGTTAGGAGACTAGGCTTTAGGAAAGAATGGGGCTTTCTTTGTGATTATTTTATTAAAGTGTTTTATGGTAAAGTTAGCAATTTTGATGTTGTAACTTATTCACTTGTTAACATGCTTTATATGCTTCTTAGTGATAAGTATTTTAATTTCAACACCTCTGTGATGTATGAATTAGGGAAAAAATTAGGAGACATTAAGAAGAGGTCTAAGAACATCAATTATGCTAGATTTTTTATGATGATAGCTAACTTTGTTTTTCAGGATATCGCAATTATGAACCCAACAAACAAGTTGGATTGTTGGGTCCAAGAGAGAAGAGTTATTGATGATCTTAACAGGACTAACCACCATAGGGAGGCTCCCCTTATCTGCATGCCAATTATGGAGAAGCCTTGGGGAAGTGAGGTAAACACTTCTATCCATACTACTCCTTTATCACAAGTTTCTTTTCCAACAACTGTGGCTATGGCACCTGTGACAGTGACCAAATAGGTGCCTACCCAAGCCACAATATCAAGAATTTCCAAATCCAAGTCAAAGAAAACCCACTCTAGTTTCTCTCAAAAGAAACTAGTTTTAAAATCCACTAAAAACCAAGAGGGGAGTGTGAAGGGAAGTGAGCCTGGCGAGGGACAGGGTGAACATAAAAGAAACCCTAAGGATAAGGATAGAGAGGTGTGTGTAACCCAACCTAGCCACACTATAGTTTCCCAACAAACTGTAGTGCTTAATATGGATTCTAGCTCTTTACTAATTTCATTCTCCCAAAAGGATGTCACTATTGAAACAAGCTCTCAACCAAGAGCACAGGTCAAGAGGGTTAGGGACACAGACTTACCCCAAACTTACACAAGAAAGAAGAAATTTAGAACACCTGAGGATACACAAGGTGCACACACTGTGCAAACTACAGTCAAAGACTCAGTTATAACACCTTCTCAAAGTCAGTTTGATGTGGCTCCTGTAAATATGGAGTCACAGCCAAAATCTCTTACAATAGAAGCACCACACACAAAACTCACCCACAAATTCTTTGGATGTGGACATGATTCATACGTCAATTCCTGATTCTCCATCCTTAACTCTCATGGAAAAGCCAAAATCTACAGCAAGTGAGTATCATCTTTTAGATGATATATTGGCTCACTTGCCATTTCTTTCTGATTCTACTGAGAAACCTATGCCAAATATTAAATCAATCACCACAGATTCTACAGTAGTTTCTACTCCAAATTCTGTCATTTCTAATATCTTGACGGATATTCTTCATCCGTTGATCAGTGATTGTATCTCGACGGATGTGCTTAACAGCAGCCATCCGTTAAAACTCTCAACTACTACCTTGACAGATGTTTCTCATCCGTTGACTGTCACTGCACCACTTGAAATCTCAACTATTCTTACAAGTGCAGATGATTTAGTAGTTGTACAATCACTCATAGGATTGAAGGAAGTGAGTGAACAGAGTGAGAGGCTAAGTTGCAGTTAGACAAAAGGAGAGGAAAAGAGTGAAACTATGCAAGCTATTTCTTTCAACTTGGAAAAAGTGAGTGAGTGGAGTCCCACCTTAGATGGTGAAGGTGAGGGTGGGAATCCAAGGGGAGCCCTTGATGCAAGAAAAGAGAGATTATAAGAAATAAGTAGGTACTGAAGAATGGGAAGAGCCCATTGTTAGTGAGTTAAGGGATGTCAATGAGGCTGAAAAGAAGCAGCTATTTCAGCAAGATTATCAAGTTGCCTTAGACTTTATTTCTTATGAAGCTGAGGCATTTACTCACCATGTTCCAGCTTATCAAGTTTTGGCTGAATAGGACAATGTGGCTGCTGAGAGAATTTTCAACTAGGTACACACAACTGCTTCAATGCAAAGGGCCAAGGATGTAATCACTGCCATGCCCTCTACAGCTGGTGATGACTTTGAATATCCAACTAGTGGTTCTGAAGATAATTTTGGGGATGATGGTGAGGATGATGAAGGAGACTTCATGGACATAGGGGAGAAGAAGGTTTAGCTCATGCACAAACATTCTATCATGGATGTTTAGAAAAGAATGCAGTGAGTATTACTTCAAATTAACTCTATTCAACCTAATTCATCAAACTCAAACAACTCTTCAAGCCACTACAGATGCCAAAACCAAGAGTCTTCTCTAAGCTTACCTTGAGTCTCTTCAGTTGTAAAAAATCCAATATCTCAAGCAAAATCAAGATATGTCTGAGATCAAGAAAGAGATTGGACAAGTCAAAAAGGACATTATTAAAAGATTGGAGTCTATGCTTCCTGCCACAACAATGTTAGATATCAACAGGCAACTCAGGAAAAACTCTGATCTCAGTAGCAAGGTGGATTCTTTGGACTCTAGGCTAAAGACCCTAGAAACCTCTATCACTCAAATCCAATTTCATCAAGCTCAACAGACACTGCTTCTTCAAAAATTGGTGGTTGCACAAACCTCAACCTCCACTCAACTTGATGCTAACAAAAAGGGGGAGAAAGACTCTATCATTCCAGTTAGTCATGGGGAGTCAGTTAGTGAGGGGGAGAAAGTGCTCAACATCAATGTCAGCAAGGTAATAGTTCTAGCAATTACCTTCACAAAACCACCAATGGTAGACAGCATTGATTTAATCAAGATTGCAGCAGCTGAATTGGAGCTAAGTGAAAAATGGAAGAAGATTGATGACAAGATTGAAAAAAAGTTTGGTCCAATTGAGAAACAAGATAAAGTCTTCTCTCATTTCTCTCAATTGAGACCAATTTCAGCCAATGACATGATCTTAGGGAACATGAAAAGGGGTCAACCCTCAATAATAAAATCTCTAAAGGCCAATGTGATTTTTCAGCCAAAGAGAAATTACCCAAAGAATTAAGAGAAAAATCCATTGGACCTAGTTTATGAAACCACCAAGCTTGATGAGAAGAAGCTGCATGGTAGGTCTATTGCTTTCTTCAAAGATCCTAGAGATTTAGTCTTAAAGAAAAGGATTGCCAAAATCTACAGGAATTGCAAAATGATCTGTGTGGTGGTTGGACATCCACAGTTTGCAGAAGCTAAGAAAGTAGAAAAGGTGAGGCTCAAATAACAACAAAAGCTAGCTGCTTTGGATGCCAAGAACCAAGCTAAAAAGCCTCCAACCATAAAATCTGTAATGCCTACTGTGACAGCTGACACTCTTATTGAAGAAAAGCAAGAAGAACCAAAGCAGATTAAGAATCAAAGATACAAGCTCAAACAAAAGAGAAGGCTGGATTTCAATGAAAATAAGGAAGAATATATGTCAACCCAATCTACCACCTCAAGTCAAACAGCCATGCCCACAATGGATCAGCCTGATTCAAGGTTTATCCTGACATGAATTTCCATGGTGAAACCATAACTCTCAAGGATGAACCTATAAATTTGGAAAGCCTAACACTTCCTAATCTAAACATTCCAATCCAAACAAAACCAAGGAAAACAAAGAAGAGAGCAATCAAAAAGGTCAAGCCTATCATACATCAATCCAAAGCATTAGCCAAGCCCAAACCAACTGTCAACAAGGGAGATCAAATCTTTATCTGTGACATCAAGGAATTCTCAGACATAAATCTCTATCTGGATGAGCTAGAAGAAGTTAGAGCTATTTATGCTTGAAAACATCTTCCAGAGAGATTAGTCTTCAGGTACAAGGGTGGAAGAGAGCTAACTTGGCTTCTTCACAGGATTCTCAATGAAGGCTATTCTGTACTGGTGAAAATTTTCTCTTCAATAAAGAAGAAATTTGGATTCAACAGTGTTTCCAAGAAGTATCGAATAAAATTGAGGAGATAAGGAATAGCTGGAGAGGACCAAATGCACTTCCAAGAGTCCTAACAATTCTATACACAGGAAATAGAGTGCATTTGAGGCCTTACTGGGTTGATGGAGTTCAAGGATGAGAAATGGACCAGAAGATTCTTTAGATTAGAAGATCAGCTAAAAATTTCAAGTAACGAAACTCTCATGGAGATGCAATAAATGTTGGATTTGACAAATGAAGATGACTCTGAATTCTACAGGCAACTTCAACACCAGATTGAGGAAAACAATGAGAAATTGGGAAAGAAGTTCAGACAGTCAAGGAAATAAGTCAAATTTGCTCAGTCTAGAGAAGCACCTTGAAAATGGATTGTGAGATTCTTTATAAACTTCCTCTATATAATTTTCAATAAATTGCAGCACTTGTTAATTTTATCTACTATTAATCAGTCTGTATTCATAGGGTGTTTTGTTATCATCATGTTTCTCTTAATTTATGCCTACAATTCAAGTAGACATAAATTGGGGGAGATTTTTAGGAATATGTTGTGTACTTGATGATAAGTTAAACAAAACACCTTAGTAGATTTAATTTAGTGATTGTGTAGCTTTCAACGGATGATCACTTCAGCATCCGTTGAAAGGGTAGCTTATGTATTAATAAGTTTAGTAGCACATTTCTGCATATTGTAATTCCTTAGAGAACTAGATGTTGTAGAATGTCTTAAGTCATGTTGACTACTAGATTGATATGCAAGATAGGTTGGCTAACTGTAAATATTGGATGCCTTGTAATCTTGTATAAGTGAAATAGAGTTAACTGCTGTGAAAAGACTCTCAACGGATGTTCCACAAGGTTTCAACGGATGATCAACTAGAGTTTCAACGGATGATCAACCAGACTCTCAACGGATGATCCAACAAAGTTTCAACGGATGATCCCTTAGAGTTTCAACGGATGATCAAATTCAAAAGCATTTGATAGTGACTTGACAGTCACATGTGTTGATTGTATGCAAATGGAATGTGGAAGCCTACTTACAGGTTTTAGAGAACAAAGAAACATTTCCATTTCCATGCTAAACTGAAGATATTCAAAGATGTTGGATAGGGAAATGAAGAAGCATGAAATAAGACTAGAAACATTTTATCTTATTCGTTTGTCTTTTTGTCATGTAACTTGGTGATATATAAACCAAGGGTAGCAAGTAGAATAATTATCGAAGTAAGTAAGCAATTACTAGAGAGATAGATAAGGCAATATCTGTAAAGATTTTTTATGTTCTTTTTAAGTTCAACTTGTAAGCAGATGTGTGCGAATCTTGCATCATAGAGTTCTCAAATTTATATATATATCTGGTGGAAAAGTTTAATTGTGGCGCCCCAAAATCCGGGGTCGGGAATGTCGGAGGCCATGCCATCTAAACCACACTTTACGACCCCACACTTATCGCACACACACACTTACAGGTTATTGTCTTGGAAACGAACCATTCATTACTAGAGTAGATTAAACCGTAAAGTGATAATTATTACAACCCAAAAGTAGTTAAGTCTTACCGGGGAATAACCTTTAAGTAAGGCTAGTCCATCGGCCAAATATACATTTCTTATTTATTACCTTACATAAGTCATACTTATAAATAAGCCGAACTAAAAACAGTTGAAAACCAATCCAGCTTATTCGGACTACCTGCAGTACAGCACCAAACAGTCTACGGAACAGTTGGCCATTTCCTACCCGTTTCCTGGCTGTGGTTCTCATGGTAGGCATCTTGATTCACTGTTGTGTTGTGCATTTAAAAGAATGCAAGAGTGAGCTATAGTGCCCAGCATAATAATGTATAGTATGAAAATGACTATATGATAAACTTACTTAAAACATCATATATGATAATTACGTTTTATTCGAAAATAGTTTCCCTTGGTGATACACACCTTTTATGAAAACAATCCTTTAGTGGATTTTATTAACCTGCGAATACCTTAATATTAAATCCAGCACCTAGGCTTGGGTTACGGTATTGTATCACAATTCCAATTGGAAGCATAGGACATTCGTTGGAGCCACCGCATATGATGATCAGTCGTACTATGATAAAATTAACCTTTTCTACTAGTAGAAGGACGACACCTTCGTATCCCGGTTATCACCCTTGCCGCATACGGGCTATGTGTCCTCATTTAGGGTATACACACACTTCGCAGGTCCTTAGGTACATGTTGTACCGTCTCCTACGGTACCAGTAGTTTATCCAATACACGAAGTACTTGGATCCTACCCCTCCCTTTTCCTTTAGGAGATCCTATCATATCCCGAGAACTCGAACCACATCGAAGTTCCCCCAAGCGTTTTGCTTGTTGATAGGCATAGCTTTACTTCATATATATATATGTACTTCCGAAAGTTTTCGGAGGAAGTACTAAGGATGTGAGTTGACCATTGTCAATAGATAATTAAATAAGGGGGGAGTTTCTCTTTGAAACTATATTCAAAATATAAAATAAGTCGAGATAATATTCTCCGACGATCTGAGATTATTCAAATGATTTTCTGAAAATCAGAAAGTATTTTAAATCAGGTTCTATGATTTTAAATCATAAATAAACCCTTTAATAAATAATTATTAATTAAATGATAATCGATAAATAATTAAACCTCGAATAAATTTACTCTTTAAAAGAATATTTAAAATAATATTCATCAACTAGTTTAGGTCTACGCAATTAATAATCTTTAATGTTTAATCGGGTTTGAAATAAATAATCGTTGGAGTATACTTCTCCTTAATAAATGAATAGGTATATAAAATTTATTATTCGAACAATAAAAATATAGTTGAGGGAATATGATCTTGGAAAATCATTTTAATAAAAGTTCGAGGTATTTTAATGTTTCGTAAGTGGACGTTGAGTCCCTTTAAAACGTACTATTATGGAATTGTAATCGTCCCATAATATCACCGGAATGATTCTCGGGTTTTCATCTTAAAATCCCGACCGACTCTCGGTCTTATAATCATACGTCACGCTTAAAGCGGAATTAAATATTTTACGATATATAATTATCGTACAACATCGCTACATTTTACGAAGAGTTCAATTACTATGTATCATGGCAAGCATGGTATTTATGCAATGATAATAAAATAATCCTTTCACAACACAACAGTAAAATGGATTTGGGTTCGTAAAATTTCCTGGGTATCTCGAGGTGGAGGATGCTCTAGGTTCCGCTCGGAAATCTATAATCATGAACACAATTCATTTCGTTAGGTCCCTTTCTAATTTACGGCAACCCGCACTCATGCGCTAATTATTATGCACCCTCTTAACTTAAATTACCCGTTATTATTCCTTTAAGTCCTTATTCATATCACGGTCGCTTCCTTTTTCAAAGTATCTTAAGTTCATTTTCATTTTCGTTGTCGGCTCCGCTTATGGATTCTACGGTTTCTAATCGCACGATCTCGGCTCCGGTATTTTTATAAAATTGAAATATTATTATTATTACTTCAAATTTTTATGGAAGTTAGGAAACTCAATATTCTACTCTCTGTAAAAAAATTATGATTAATGAATCTTCTTAAGTCGATCCTTTATATTTTCAAAGTTCATATAATTCGTAGCAGTTTTTGTCACGTAAATCACTTTTAGTAAAATGGTCATTACCTTTGATCCGTAAATTGGAATCAAGAGATTCAATCTCCTAAATGATCCTTATAACATTTTATATCATAAACAAGGGTTAATTTTCAAGAAACTGCAGTTTACAGCTTTGGTACTTTCAGCAGAAACTTAAAGTTACGTTTTGTTCATTTTAGCGAGATTATGTTTACGATCGGAGTTTCGTTTATGCCTTAAATATTTATACTACCACCAATAATTATCATATCATCATCAACACACTAACTCCTCTCAAGAACATCATGTTCTTGAGGCAACAACAATCAACCTTAAATCTACTTAACTAAACATCAAGATCTCAACAATATCACCACTAAAACTAGGTTTATAACTACATACTAAAAGGATCTTGAAATTGAATCTTAAATAAAGTTGGGTCAAAGATTTTTACCTTTCTTGAAAGCTTGAGATGTGTTATTGATGATGGTGAAGTCTTGGGAGTGCTTGGTATGGTTTTTGGAATCTAAAGCCACCATTGAAATCAAGAAACCAAAGAAGAGTTACTATTCATACTATTAATTAGCAACTTTCTTGATTTTATTTCACCCATCAAACCTTAATAAAAAGAGATCAAAGATTTATCATACCTTAGTTTGGTTGTTAGGAAGCTTGAGAATTAATGGGAGGATTTATCCATGGCTAGAACTTGAAGATTTGAATTTGATTCCTTGGCTTTTGAAGAAATAGCCGAATGAGCTTAGAGAGAGAGAGATGAAGTGTTTTTATGCTTGCTCCTTGGTTGCTTCTAGGAAATGATGTTGGTGATATCTTATATTGATTTGATATTCTCCTAGTTTATAATCCTAGGTTTATTCTTGTTGCCAAGTCCATGGACAAATCTAACTAGCTTGTGGTAGATTACAAGCTAAGCCACTTACTTAGCTTACTATTCCATTAGCCTTGGTTGATCATCCTATCTCTAGCTCACTATTTGATAAAGTAACCATGGTTACTTTCTTATCATGGTTAGTTAGTGCGTTACGTTTATTTAATCATTTACGTGTTCGCTCGGTCGCTTAAACGTTTTCGTAATACTTCCTCGTAAATGGTTCGCGACGTAATTCTTTTCGTATTTATTCCTTATATTTTGAATTATCATACTTGGGTATAATTCCGTAGGGTTTTATGTTCGTAATTATATTATGATTCCCGTAATCCTCGATGATTCGTAAATATGGTCATTTTTAAAGTTCGTTTTCTTCGAAAACTAATAGCATTTACATACACTTATTTGGTACGTATAATCATAATATCAACTCCGAAACTCATTTTTTCATGCACTACATAGTGTGGGCTCAAAAGTTATTCCCGTCCGTCAGGGTTACTATTCATTAAACGTTTTATAAGGTCTCAAAAATTCAAGTTATTACAGTCTTCCCTTCTAACAAGGATTCCGTCCCCGAATCAATTAGAAAATAAGTGGGGGTATCTATTCCTCATTGCGTCTTCAAGTTCCCAAGTTGACTCTTCGACATTTTGATTCCTCCATAAGATTCCAACCAGCTTCACAGTCTTTTCCTCAGCACTTGTTCTTTTTGGTCCATTATCCTTACTGGCTGCTCGATGTAGGTCAGGTCTGGTTGTAAATGTACCTACTCATATTCTATTTCGTGTCATACATTTGCATGGTACTTCCTTAACATGGACACATGTAACACGTTGTGCACTTGTTGCAGATTAGGAGGCAAGGCGAGCTTGTAAGCTAAAGGTCCTATTTTCCTCAAAATTTCAAAGGGTCCTATGAATCTGGGACTAAGCTTCCCTTTCTTCCCAAATCTCATCACTCCTTTCCACGGAGATACCTTCAATAGCACTGATTCTCCTACTTCATATTCCCTTTCCTTCTTGGTCTGGTCGGCGTACTTCTTTTGTCTGTCCTTACCTGCTACCAGTCTTTTCCTGATGAGTCCCACCATTTCCCTGGTCTGTTGGACCAACTCTGGTCCTATTATCTTGTGTTCTCCAACTTCATCCAAACATAGGGGAGAGCGACATCTCCTTCCATACAGAGCTTCATACAGAGGCATTCCTATGCTAGCGTGATAGCTATTGTTGAAGGCAAATTCGATAAGAGGTAATTGATCATTCCAATTTCCTTTAAAATCAATGGCACATACTCGTAGCATATCTTCTAGGGTCTGAATAATCCTTTCACTTTGTCCATCAGTCTGGGGGTGGTAAGCGGTACTCATGTTTAGTCTGGTGCCTACGCATTCTTGGAAGCTTCTCCAAAATCGGGAATTAAACCTTGGGTCTCTATCTGACACTATGGCTATAGGAACGCCGTGTCTTACTACAATTTCTTTTAAGTAAATGTCCACCAACTTGTCTACGGTGTACCTTTCGTTGATTAGTAGGAAGTGTGTGGACTTGGTCAATATATCTATGATAACCCATATGGCATCGTGATTGGTCTTTGTCCTCGGTAGGCCTGTCACAAAATCCATGGCTATATGTTCTCATTTCCATTCCGGAATTTTCAGGGGCCGTAATAGTCCACTAGGTCGCTGATGTTCAGCCTTCACTCTCTGGCATGTCAAGCACTTGCTGACCCACTCTGCTACTTCTCTTTTCATGTTAGGCCACAAATAATATTCCTTAAGGTCACGGTACATCTTCGTACTTCCTGTGTGGATTAAATATCTGGAGTCGTGCCTCTCGTGCAGCAGCTCGTCCTTTAACTCTTGCACATTTGGTATCCAAATTCGGGACACATACCTCATGATCCCTTTCTCGTCTTTCTCGCATCTCACTTCCTCACCGGTCAATGTTCCTCTTTCTTCACTCATCTTCTTTTCCTGACATACTCGTATTTTTTCAGTTAGTTCCGGCACTAGCTTAATCTCAAATAATCCTTCCGTTCCTTTACCGGTCATTCTCATGTTGTTTCCATTTTCTCAAATTCTTTAATTAACTCCTCTGATGTCATTATCATCTTGAGTCTTTCCTTCCTACTAAGGGCGTCAACCACCATATTGGCTTTACCCGGGTGATACAAAATTTCACAGTCGTAGTCCTTAATCAACTCTAACCATCTCCTCTGTCTCATGTTCAGTTCCTTCTGAGTGAAAATATATTTGAGGCTTTTATGGTCTGTGTAGATCTCGCATTTCTCACCGTATAGGTAGTGTCTCCAAATTTTCAGGGCAAACACTATGGCTGGTAATTCTAGATCATGTGTCAAGTATCTGCTCTCATACTCCTTCAATTATCGAGAGGCATACGCTATAACTTTACCGTGCTGCATCAGTACACATCCTAATCCTTTAAGCGATGTGTCGTTGTATATCACAAACTCTCTCTTTCCATCGGGAAGAGCGAGCACTGTTACTGACACCAGCCTCCTTTTCAGTTCCTGAAAGCTTTCCTCACATTTCTCTTTCCATACAAACTTTTCTGTCTTCCGGGTAAGTCTAGTCAGTGGACCAGCTATCTTAGCAAAGTCTTGCATGAATCTTTGGTAATATCCTGCTAAACCCACAAAACTCCTAACCTCTGTTGGGGTAGTTGGACTTTCCCAGTTGGATACCGCCTCTATTTTGGCAGGGTCAACTAAAACTCCTTTGCTACTCACCACATGTCTTAAGAACTGAACTTCTCTTAATCAAAACTCACACTTAGAGAACTTGGCATATAATTTCTCGTTCCTCAAGATTTCTAAGACTATCCTTAAATGTTATGCATGTTCTTGCTCTGTCTTTGATTAGATTAGAATAACATCTATAAAAACTATCACGCATATATCTAGGTACTTTTTGAACACTTTGTTCATCAAATCCATAAATGATTCAGGTGCATTGGTTAGCCCAAACGACATGACTAAGAACTCATAGTGTCCATACCTAATATGAAAAGCAGTCTTCGGTACATCCTCAGGCTTGATTTTCAACTGGTGATACCCTGTCCTCAAATCTAATTTGGAAAAATGTACAGCTCCCTTGAGTTGATCGAATAGGTCATCAATCCTAGGGAGAGGGTACCTATTCTTAATAGTCAGCTTATTCAGCTCTTGATAGTCTATGCATAACCTCATACTGCCGTCCTTTTTCTTTACGAACAATACTGGCGCTCCCCATGGCGACACACTGGGTCTTATCATTCCATTATCTAATAACTCTTGCAGTTGAGAAGCTAGTTCCTTCATCTCAACTGGGGCTAGCCTATATGGGGCCTTGGATACTGGTGTCGTACCTGGTGCTAATTCTATAGCAAATTCTATTTCCCTGTCAGGTGGCAACCCTGGTAAGTTCTCTGGAAACACATCCTCGAATTCGTTCACTACGGGTATGTCCTGTATATTAGGGACTCCCTTCTTGGTCTACCACATAAGCCAAATAGGCCTCGTTACCTTTCCTTAATAATCTTTTTGCCTGTAGCATGGTCAGAAATTTCTGGTTCTGTCGCTGACCTCTAAACACTACTTCTTTTCCATTTTACACTCTAATCTTTACCCTCTTCTGTTCACAATCTATTTGCGCTCCATTACTGGATAACCAATCCATTCCTAAGATTACATCAAATTCTCCTAACATAAATGGGATTAAGTCAACCTCAAAGACCTTCCCTTCTAATTTCAACTTGCACTTAGGGTGTACTTGATTCACAGGAATTATTTCTTTGTTTGTTATTTCCACTTGTAATATCTCACGTAAGGGTATGGCATTAAGTTTTAACTTTTTAGAAAAATCTTGAGATATAAATGACTTGGTTGCGCCAGAATCAAATAGGACATTTGCATGTTCGGAATTTAACAGAAGGGTACCTGCTATCATGTTAGTGTTTCGGACAGTATCCTGAATGGTCATGTTGAAGGTTAGCAGCTGGGGGTCAGTTGGATGCAGCTCTGCTCATCCCTGGGACTGGAGGCTTCAACATTGGGCAATCCTTCCTCATATGCCCTACTTTCCCACATTGGAAACATGTCTTGCTGTATTGGGGACAGTTTTTGGCAAGGTGTTCGGGTTGGTCGCACCTGTAACATTTCAGAGGGGCTCTTACCTGGGTGCACACCCCAAGGTGTCTTTTTCCACATGTCTGACATTCTGGTATTGGGGCACGTGGTTAGCTATGAAATGTTTCCCTAGATTGTCCGTCGCCCTGGCCAACACTCTCACTTGGGGCCTTTCTGAATTCGGGGCCTCGCGCAGGTTGGGACTTCACTCCCCTGACGAACCTGCTTGGAAGGCTCCTATTCACGGTTCCTACTCCTCCTCCGCCTTGGTTTCCTATCTTTCTCTTCCTATTTTCCTTTTCCTTCACAATCTGCTCACTGCCAGCTTCAACAATCAAGGCTTTCTGCACTAAGGTGGCATAATCTGTCAGCTCTAATACCGCCACTCGATTTTGGATCCACTGTTTCAGACCAAGCTGAAACCTTCGCGCTTTCTTCTCTTCGGCATTCACAAATTCAGGCACAAATCATGATAGCTCAGTAAACTTGGCCTCATACTCTGCCACAGTCATGCTATCCTATTTCAACTCAAGAAACTTAATCTCCATCTGGGTTTCCATAAACCTAGGGAAATACTTTTATAAGAACAGTCGGGTAAACCTATCCCATTGAAGCATCAGTCTCTAGGTTTCGTTTGGACTCCCACCAGTGATTAGCTTCTCCTTTCAACATGTAAGAAGCGAAAATGGTCTTGTGTCATTCCCCTACACCTATTATCTCGAAGGACTTTTCTATCTCTTTGAGCCAGGCCCGTGCCTCAACGAGGTCGGCAGATCCTAGAAACTCTGGGGGTTTGAGAGATTTGAAGGCCCTAAAGGCAGTGGCTGCAGTCTGTTGGGCAGCATGTGGCTGTGGTAGAATAGGCTGTTGGTTCAGATTTGCTCTTAACAGTTCCATAAATTCATTCATGGGGTTCCCTCCCTGATGGGTATCATCAGCCTCTTCTTCTACATATTCTTCCTCATCATATTCATTATAGTCTAGGTACTCTTAATTTTCTTCATTCACTACAGGGTCAGGTTCATTCCGTTGTTGGTTAACAGATTCTGCGGGCTGTGCCCTGGTTCCTCTTCTAAGGGGTGGCATTATTCTAATAATGACAATTTGTAAATATAATTGCAATGTTTTATAATTGGATTAATTTATTCATATGTAAGCATGTTATTTACTATTTAGCATGTTTTTATTAGTTGCAATAATATGGAAATCCATTTCTAAATAACTGCTAGATATATATACCATAGGGTCTCCCACTTATATCTGGGGGACAAAATAACTATCTGAGTTGATACATGCCTGATTATAATACATCATTACTTATCCTAAATACTGAAATATAAATACATAAGCCGTATATCCTGAAGGGCTAGGAACGCTATCTACTACTAGCTATCCTATCAATATTGGTGACAAGTCACCCAGCCTTCTTCAAGGTCTATAAATAGTCACTAGTCCCTCAGTCACTGTCACTGCACGTGAGGTCACGCACCCTCCTCATCGCTCCTGCAAACATCAGCTCTGCATCAACTACCGGGATGTATCCTCCAATCGCTGTCATCCTCATCTGAACTCGGGTATGGAGCTTGATCCCATCAATCTCTCTGCGGGGTATGGCTGGGGAAGCAGCTCTAAAATCCCCTAGGTATCCTAGTCGGATGGCTCTCTCAGCTGTCAGTGCCTGGCGTAACTCCGCAATATGGGCAGATGCCGCAGTGATCTCAGCGTTAAGCTGAGCCACCATCCAGTCGTGTACAACTACATGTATGGTCGCCGGGGGTGGTAGAGGTGAGTCCGGGTCGTTAGAGGATATGTCATAAGCCTCGTAGACCTCTGCATATATCCCATCCTCCTCATCATCATCAGTATAGGGCGCGGGGCTCTGCATCCCTGGGGGTGGTGTTGGAGAGTGAATAGTCGGGTGAGTGTACATCTCTACATCCCTCCAGCCTACGTCATCTCCCTGGGTCATCTCAACGTCATTAGCTATGGGGATAGGAAGGTCAGTCTCCTCCTCTAGGACATCCTCAATAGGGTCATCATCTGAGTCATCAATGGGTGGGTCCTCTGGCTCGGGAGTAGGGTCATGCTCAGGAACCATAAAATCATCAACAGGATCAACCTCCCTCATAGGCTCCACTGGTACCTGAAACAATAGGCAAGGTGTTACTAACTTAAAGTCAGAATTCCCTTGAGGTAAAACTGTTAAGACTACCCATGTAGACCGACGACGAACTCGACTTGAGCTCTAATTGATAATTTTATTATTCCTATGTCTATGTATTTTATACCCTATCGTTTCCAAGATTTGATAACCTAAGGCTCTGATACCATTTCTGTGGCGCCCCAAAATCCGGGGTCGGGAATCTCGGAGGCCACGCCATCTAAACCACTATAAACCACATACCTCACACCATAATATATAAATACTCACACTTTACAACCCCACACTTATCACACACACACTTACAGGTGATTGTCTTAGAAACGAACCATTCATTACTAGAGTAGATTAAACCGTAAAGTGATAATTATTACAACCCAAAAGTAATTAAGTCTTACCGGAGAATAACCTTTAAGTAAGGTAGTTCGTCGGCCAAATATACGTTTCTTATTTATTACCTTACATAAGTCATACTTATAAATAAGCCGAACTAAAAACAACTGAAAACAATTCCAGCTTATTCGGACTACCTGCAGTACAGCACCAAACAATCTACGGAACAGTTGGCCATTTCCTACCCATTTCCTGGCTGTGGTTCTCATGGTAGGCATCTTGATTCACTGTTGTGTTATGTCATTTAAAAGAAAGCAAGAGTGAGCTATAGTGCCCAGCATAATAATGTACAGTATGAAAATGATTGTATGATAAACTTACGTAAAACATCATATATGTTAATTACGTTTTATTTGAAAATAGTTTCCCTTGGTGATCCACACCTTTATGAAAACAATCCTTTAGTGGATTTTATTAACCTGCGAATACCTTAATAGTAAACCCAGCACCTAGGCTTGGGTTACGGTATTGCATCACAATTCCAATTGGAAGCATAGGACATTCGTTGGAGCCACCGCATACGATGATCAGTCGTACTACGATAAAAGTAACCTTTTCTACTAGTAGAAGGACGACAACTTCATATCCCGGTTATCACCCTTGCCGCATACGGGCTATGTGTCCTCATTTCGGGTATACACACACTTCGCAGGTCCTTAGGTACATGTTATACCGTCTCCTACGGTACCAGTAGTCTATCCAATACACGAAGTACTTGGATCCTACCCCTCCCTTGTCCTTTAAGAGATCCTATCATATCCCGAGAACTCGAACCACATCGAAGTTCCCCCAAGCGTTTTGCTTGTTGATAAGCATAGCTTTACTTCATATATATATATATATGTACTTCCGAAAGTTTTCAGAGGAAGTACTAAGGATGTGAGTTTACCGTTATCAACTAGAAATTAAATAAGGGGGGAGTTTCTCTATGAAACTATATTCAAAATATAAAAAAATAGTCGAGATAGTATTCTCCGACGATCTGAGATTATTCGAATGATTTTCTGAAAATCAGAAAGTATTTTAAATCAGGTTCTATGATTTTAAATCATAAATAAACCCTTTAATAAATATTAATTAATTAAATGATAATCGATAAATAGTTAAACCTCGAATGAGTTTACTCTTTAAAAGAATATTTAAAATAATATACCTCAACTAGTTTATGTCTACGCAATTAATAATCTTTAATGTTTAATCGGGTTTGAAATAAATAATCGTTGGAGTATACTTCTCCCAAAATAAATGAATAGGTATATAATATTTATTATTCGAACAATAAAAATATAGTTGAGTGAATATGATCTTGGGAAATCGTTTTAATAAAAGTTCGAGGTATTTTAATGTTTCGTAAGTGGACGTTGAGTCCCTTTAAAACGTACTATTATGGACTTGTAATCGTCCCATAATATCACCGGAATGATTCCCGGGTTTTTATCTTAAAATCCCGACCGACTCTCAGTTTATAATCATACGTCACGCTTAAAGAGGAATTAAATATTTTACGATATATACTTATCATACAACATCGCTACATTTTGCGAAGAGTTCAATTACTACGTATCATGGCAAGCATAGTATTTATGCAATGATAATAAAACAATCCTTTCAAAACACAATAGTAAAATGGAGTTTAGTTCGTAAACTTGCCTGGGTATCTCGAGGTGGAGGATGTTCTAGGTTCCGCTCGGAAATCTATAATCATGAACACAATTCATTTCGTTAGGTCCCGTTCTAATTTACGGCTACCCGTACTCATGCGCTAATTATTATGCACCCTCTCAACTTACATTACCCTTATTATTCCTTTAAATCCTTATTCACATCATGGTTGCTTCCTTTTTCAAAGTATCTTAAGTTCATTTTCATTTTCGTCGTCGGCTCCACTTGTGGATTCTACGGTTTCTAATCGCGCAGTCTCGGCTCCGATATTTTTATAAAATTGAAAAATCATTATTCTTACTTTAAATTTTTATGGAGGTTAAGAAACCCAATATGCTACTCTTTGTAAAAATTTCATGATCTACGAACCTTCTTAAGTTGATCCTTTATATTTTCAAAATTCATAATTCGTAGCAGTTTTTGTTGCGTAAATCACTTTTAGTAAAACGGCCATAACTTTTGATCCGTAAATCGGAATCAAGCGATCCAAGAGCCTAAATGATCCTAATAACATTTTCTATCATAAAAAAGGGTTAATTTTCAAGAAAATACATTTTAAATCTTCGGGACTTTCTGCAGAAAGTTAAAGTTACGTTTTGTTCGTTTTAGCTAGATTATGTTTACGATCGGAGTTTTGTTTATGCCTTAAATCTTTATACTACCACCAACAATTATCATATCATCATCAACACACTAAATCCTATCAAGAACATCATGTTCTTGAGGCAACAACAATTAACCTTAAATCTACTTAACTAAACATCAAGATCTCCACAATATCACCACTAAAACTAGGTTTAAAACTACATACTAAAAGGATCTTGAAATTGAATCTTAAATAAAGTTGGGTCAAAGATTTTTAACTTTCTTGAAAGCTTTAGATGTGTTTTTGATGACGGTGAAGTCTTGGGAGTGCTTGGTATGGTTTTTGGAACCTAAAACCACCATTGAAATCAAGAAACCAAAGAAGAGTTACTATTCATACTATTCATTAGCAACTTTCTTGATTTTATTTCACCCATCAAACCTTAAAAAAAAAGATAAAATATTTATCTTACCTTATTTTGGTTGTTAGGAAGCTTGAGAATTAATGGGAGGATTTATCCATGGCTAGAACTTGAAGATTTGAATTTGATTCCTTGGCTTTTGAAGAAATAGCCGAATGGGCATAAAGAGAGAGAGGGAGAGAGGAAGTGTTTTTATGCTTGCTCCTTGGTTTCTTCTAGGAAATGATGTTGGTGATCTCTTATATTGATTTGATATTCTCCTAGTTTAGAATCCTAGGTTTATTCTTGTTGCCAAATCCATGGACAAATCTAACTAGCTTGTGGTAGATTACAAGCTAAGCCACTTGATTAGCTTCCTTAGCTTACTATTCCATTAGCCTTGGTTGATCATCCTATCTCTAGCTCATTATTTGATAAATTAACCATGGTTACTTTCTTACCATGGTTAGTTAGTGCGTTACGTTTATTTAATCGTTTACGCGTTCGTTCGGTCGCTTAAACGTTTTCGTAATACTTCCTCGTAAATGGTTTGCGACGTAATTCCTTTCGTATTTATTCCTTATGTTTTGAATTATCATACTTGGGTATAATTCCGTAGGGTTTTATATTCGTAATTATATTATGATTCCTGTAATCCTCAATGATTCGTAAATATGTTCATTTTTCAAAGTTCTTTTTCTTCGAAAACTAATAACATTTACATACACTTATTTGGTACGTATAATCATAATATTAACTCTGAAACTCATTTTCTCATGCACTATATAGTGTGGGCTCAACAGTTTTCCCGTCCGTCAGGGTTACTATTCATTAAACATTTTACAAGGTCTCAAAAATTCGAGTTATTACATCAATCCACCATAAAGTTTTTAAATACTTGTATTTGATTACTTTGTGTTTGATTTCTTCAATATTTTTATTCTACACTTTAGCTAAATCAAACACAGTTATATATTCAAAGTAGAACAGTTCTTAAAATCCAAAAAAAAGTAGCCAGAATTATATTCAACCCCCTTCTGTAATTCTTTGTTAGATTATTTGGGAATAACATGCATACCTAGCTTACTTGCCAACCTTGTAGAACTGAATTCTTCTTGGTAGACATATCTGCTTGTTGTTGATGTGCTTGACTCTTGATTTCAAATTGAACCTTCAATAAATGTAGAAGCTCCTGGAGATGTCTCGGTAGATTGAATTCATTCCAATTGTAAGCTGAAGTTAACAAATCTTTTTTCATGAATTTTGTGATCATCATCTAGCTTCAGTGTCTTTACTCTTATTAGTAGATATTTACATAATTTAAAGCTTCTTTGCACGTTCAAGAGTTTAGTTTGTCTTCTAGATGATGAAAGTTGCTTGTAGATTCATTCCTGTCATCTTTTTCAACTGAACAATTTTCAACTTGACAACCATTTAGATCAAACTCAGGGTCTATAGATCATTAATATTTAGTGAATTGTTGATCCCTTGAGATATCTGAATATCTTCTTTAAAAGCTTCTGACTAAGAATATACTGGTACCAAACTAAGAAAAGAGCACAAAAATATGTGACAAATATAATCTTTTACATACTGTGAGTTTAAATATAAAGAGAACCAACTCAGTTCTGATATCTTAAAATGTTTACAAAAGCATACATTCCAGACCAATTAAGAGTTAGAATAAGTGATATTGCAGATGTATAATCAATTTAGGTCAAACATCAAAAGAGAGACAAGCATACATAGTGTTTGAGTTAAACATATTTCATCACTCACTTTATTTACTTGAGAATCAAGAAAATAAGTGAGCTCACTTATCATGCTTATTTTATATTTAATTTTAACAAGATTTTGATACACCCTTTTTAAGAGTCATCAAAAGTAGAGTCAAGGACTGTATTATTCACACTAATATAGAATTATACTAGATAACATGCATTTCTATCGGAAAGAAGTTTAGACATTTGTAACTCTTGAAGAAATGACTCTTAGATAAATGCTAACAGTAGTAGTCATACCAGGTTCTAGATAACTGTGTTTGTTCACACAGTGCTTTCAGAAGCTAGTCACCATGCTCCATTTTTCTTGAATCATCCAAATCATTAGATTGAGGAACATAAGCTTCTTCCTTAAGATCTTCAGTTAGGAAAGCACTCCATGTTTCAGTTCTGATAGATTGTGTAGCTGGTATTAGCTGAACATACATGAAAGAAATTGATTGCTTCTGTATTTTTTATCATTAAGACAATCATTATCAATATTCACTTTCTGTAGATAATCTTCTGTTGTAGTGAATTTATTCCTTGAAGTCATGATATCTCCATCTATCCTAATTCTGAGTGCCCAAATGATTCTTCTGACTGAATTGTCTTCTGTTTCACGCACCATCTTCTTGACTTTGTTTATTTCAAATTGGTTTTACACTTGTTGATTGAATGTAAACCAAGTTGATTTCAGATGAACTTTTGTCACTTTATTGGGTCCTTTCTTGAGTAGAAAGTGATTCTACTCAACCATTCCATGGAAGTGATTCTTCTGGATTCTTTCTGATAGATGTATCTCCAAATGATAAGTTGATAAAGTGGCTCATTGTCACTTTTCTTTGATAAGGAAATCTTGCTATTGATAGTGAGCCATTTCTGAGCTTCAGTGAGTCATATTCGCTTGAGAGCTCCACTGAGTTAAAGACACTAGATCCATCAGCAATTATTGTCATCCCAGTTATTCTGTTTACTGAAGACTCATCAATGGCTAGCTTATTTGATCAATGGTTGTCATGATGAATTGATCAGTGGTTATTCTGTTGTTCAACTGCTATTTCCACATGTCTTGGATTAGCAATTGATGGCTTGACTTTTATGTACATATCATAACCAATAGCTTGCCAGTCATTCTTCTCATCCTTTAAATTGAGAACATATTCAAGAATGTAATCTATCAATTTTTTAGTCTTCTTGTAATCAGATCCATCATGGATTAGTTCCATAACAATCATTCTCCTTTTAACTGTCAGACTGTAGATATTGAATATTCTTCTTGATGAGCAAGTAACTGAAGTTTCTTTTACTGCATCAACTTCAATATTGACAGGAATCACTCCTAGATTCAAAATGAAGTATCTGCAGCCAAAGCCATGAGGAAACCTCCAAATTGATTTTTTCAGATGAGTTGAACCTGTGAAACTAATGGATTCCTTCTAGAGATATGTGGATATCTTTGATTCTCCAACTACTGCTCTTCCTACATCTCTGAGTAATCTCTTATTTCTTTCAATTGCTCCATTCTGCTGTGAAGTCTTTGAAATAGAAAACTCATAAGTTATTCCTTCCCTTGCATAGATCTCCATAATGTCATATATGTTAACTCCATTATCCCATATCTTTGAGAGCTCTGAGAATGACCAGGTAAGCATTGAGATAACATAAGTGATCATGGAGTGGAATTTCTTCAAGTGCAAGACATGAGCAGATTCTTATGGATTCAAATGTAGGAATTGCAGGTAATGGCCAATATCTAACTATGTCTTCTTTTTCCTGCACATAATGTTCTTCTCCTTATCAGATTGATAAGCATCAAGAAGACCATTCTTGGACATATTCAATTATGATGATTCTTCTATGGAACATCTCCTGATTGAAGAATGTAAGTGAGATAGCTTCTTGTGTTTTAGCCATTCTTCATCTTTGTTTGTCTTGCTGAGTAGACAAACCATTGATTCAGCATCATTTGAGGTGAGATCATCTACATACACACTTCCTTTTCTCTTTCCAGATAAAAGAACCTTGTTATTATTCTGGTTAATGACAATACAGGCTTCTGTTTCAAAAATGACTTTAGAGTCATTATCACATAGTTGGATGACCCTTAGAAAATTATGTTTGAGTCCCTCAACTAGTGCTATATTTTTAATGATGATATTTTCAAGTGAGATTAAGCCATATTCCACAGTGTGACCTTTACTATCATCTCCAAATGTAATACTTGGGCCAGCTCTTTCTTTAAAATTGGTGAGCAGAGATGAATCTCCGGTCATATGACATGAACGGCCATTGTCTGTATACTAGATATTCTTCCTTTTTTCCCTTCACACATCAACACCGTTTCAAGATGATTTAGGTACCCAGATCTTTTTGGTACTAATCATGTTGAATGCTTTCTTTTGCTTGAACCCTTCTGATGCTCTAGAATAGGAAGGGTTAAGGTATACCTTTACTCTAGGTGATGGTCTTTGAGCAAAATAGATGATGTTAAAGTCAGATGAGCAATTTGGAAAGTGTGTCTTATTAAATGAAGATGTAGACATGATATTCTTTCCTTGTATACTTTATGCAGAGTGATAAGGACTAGAATTGGTTGGCATGTTACTGTTGTTCTGACTAAACACTCTAGGCATATTTGGAAAGGCAAATATAGGTATGAAAGGAACATACTTAGCAGGAGTGGTGATGATTTTACATTTGGTAGATAAATGATTAACACTGCCACACTTGACACAAGGATTTTTAGATGCAAACCTGTCAAGAGTATGATTTCTCTGCTTGTTAATCCCTAATTTTTCATCCCTAATGTTCCTTCTTCTAAATTCAAACTGAGATTTAAGTTCACCTTTCAATTACCTGTTGGATAAGTGTCCTATATTGCTCTGCTCAATTTTTTTGGTTTTGCTGCCATATCTTCCTAAAGAGCTTTTGCTTACTGGTTCATCATCTTCAATTAACACGTCCAGTTAGGAAGTACTGATACTTTCTTTCAATAAATAATTTTCATCTCTTGATTTTTCTTTCTTTAATGGATGAAAATTATTTGTTGATGAACAGTTATCAGTAAGAACATATTGTTCAAATTTTATTTTCTAACTATTCCAAGTATCTTCCCAGAAAGTTTTCATACTTTCAAGGTCTGTGAATTTACTTGCTACATTCCTAGATTCCTTCCATTTATTAATTACTTATTTTTTAAGATTTAATTGCCTCTTAAGAAATTCTTCCTTCTTTAATATCCTCAGCAGTTCATCTTTAGCAGCTTGGCAATTAATCTTAGCATTTTCATATTCAAGCAGCTACATCTCTAAAAAGTTGTTCCTCTCATATAACTCAGAATTAGATTGTTAATTCTGATGTTTTCCATTTTATGAGACATCAGAGTGACATGCAAGTTATATAGTTCAGAAGATATATCATTAACAGTTTTTTGACATTCACCCTTAGTTAACTTAGATAGATTATTTGTAATTACCTGATTATTGCTAGAGGATTCTTCTAACTCACCATCTTTAGCCATAAGAGATAAACTGAGAAATTCTTTGCTCAGGACTAGACTCTGGGCTCCTACCTCCTTCTTAACTATGATTGATCTGCAAGCTTTAAGATCTTTAAACCTTCTATATATTGAAGTCTTTCTCTGATAACAATTTTTATTCACTAACAATCAACTTAGGTTAATTTATAGAAGGGGGTTGAATACAAATTAAAATTTTCAAATTAATTTGTGCTTGGGAAAGGAAATTTGAACACGAATGTTAATAATTTCAGGTGGGTTATTTTTTGATTTGCCACCTAAGGTTTATTTTTGAAGAAATAATTTGTTATAATTACAAATGTAATCTCACAGCTGCGATTTTCAGTGTTTCACTCAGAGGAGAATATCTCTCGTAAGCCCTGTAAAAATGATACTGCTACTACTTGATTTATATATCACCAAGTTACAAAGCTTGCTATACTAAACATATGGGTTAAATGGTATTTTGGTCACTCAAGTGACCACTAACTTTCACTTGGTTCATCGAATTCAAAAAGCTTTCAGTCAACTAATCACACTCATAAAAATTTTCAATCAAGTCACTATCCGTTAGTGTCGTTAAGTTTTGGACAGAAAGCTGAATTGGCAAGTGATATGGCTTCCACGTCATGTGACTGTTGTACCCACCCAGACCATTTAAAACCCGTAAATTAAAACCCATAACCCATAATCTCTACTTCTCTTCTTCTTCAGTTTGTTACCTTGCAATTAGGGTTCTTCCTTTTACCTTCTTTCTACCATGTCCACTTCCAAAAACTCCAAAGCCTCAAACCCATTTATGAAAATTCATTTAACTCATATAGAAGCCATAAAAACAACTTCGGTGTTGATTATGGATTGGTAATATTGAATGTAAGTGTAATATTGTATCACCCCTTCAAGAAGCTTGGAAAGAAACTACTCAAGATCTAGGTCAGAGGTTTTTTTTCTGCAAGAACTATAGGGATCCCTGCAAGAAGTGCAATTTTTTTATGGGTTGATCCACCCTACACTGATAGAGCCCGAGAAGTTATACATGGATTGAAGGAAAAACTGAAAATGAAAGATGTCGAATTGGCTAAAATAAAGCAAGAGTTGAGTTTCGTAGAAAGGAAAATGTTAATAATTGATTAAGAGCGTATGGCAATGCAAAAAAAGATGGATGACATAACAGAAATGGTGAAGGAAAAAGCTCATTTCAGAACGAAGAAGATGTTATGCTTTTTTATCTTAGTTTGCTTTGTGCTTATGTTCTTTAAGTAATGTTACTGATGTAATATTTATGTTACAATCACTTGAATGTAATGTTATGGATGTTATGGGTTATGTTTTTATGAATGAAATGTTATCTTGCTTTGGTTTGAAATGTTTATGTTTATGTTTATGTTTATGTGATAGTATAACGGTGAGATGTTTGAAATAAACACAGTTCTATAGTTATATATTAAGACCACAAGATCAATCCATAGTGCGTACATAGAGTTATACTACATAAATAGTAGTTCAATGTCACAAAAGAATTCAAACGACGAGAAGTCTAAAGTTAAACGCACTATCTGACATGGACTCTAATGGTTCTAACTTTGGCTAAAATAATTCATCTACATTTTCTTGGGTGTGCCAATCCTGCTACTCTCTTTCTTGGAGTTAATTTTCTCACTTGTCCCACTGCACTTGTTGGAGGTCTGTTATTAACTGGTGGAGTGTTCCAAGGTGGATTAGTCACAGTTGGAATGGTCACGGGTGGAGTGCTCACGGGTGGAGTGTTTCCAGTGCTCATTTGTCCCATATGCTTCCTTAATCCTGAATTTGGAATCCACGATATAAATAAAAATATATTAAATAATACATTGCTATAAACTTACCTTAAACATTTATTGAGATAAAATTGATGTAACTTACAAATTTCATGACATTGCCGGTAGTTTGCTTAGGTTGTGATTTCTGGATTGAGGCCTCCAACTCATCGAGTCCTTGTGTTTGTTCCTATTCTCTCAAGATTTCATCCATCATATTTGTTTTACCTGTTATTTCCTCTCTCCTCTGCCTTTCCGGTTCTTCCACAACTTCATCTTCTGCGGTTTTTTCATTTTGTGTCTTATTTTCCCTGTTCCTCTTCTTTGAATTCTCTGATAACTTATCTTTATTGGGACATTTATCCCTTTTGTGGCCAGCTTCACTACACAGACTGCAATGCATAACTCTACCCTCATTGCTAAGTCTTACCTTCTTACCACTGGACATAACACCCTCCCAACCCTCTCTCATTCTCATCTTTTTGGGTCTGCCTTTTAGTTTCTTCTTAATTAGTAAAGGTAACACCAAGTCACCCTCCAAATCTTCCCAAAAATCTCCCCCCCCCCATCACATCCAAAAGGTATGAATATATATGCATACATGTTTCTTTTGAATAACATGAGTGAACATAATCAATGGGATTCTTTCTAGCCTTTTGAATTACGGTAACTCCTTGACAACATGGTATACCTAAAAAATCCCAGACTCTACAAGAACATGACCTTCTTTGCAGGTTAACTGAACAAAATGACCTTCTTTGCAGACTAAACTGAAGACCTAGTCTTATAAACTCTTTTATCATCTTATTTTTAGTTTAAACATGGTTTGTAAGTTGTTAATATTCAAATCATCATAACAAACAAACATGACAGTTAGACTCAAGACCGTTGTGTGGTGTTTGATTATTTGAACATTAGTCATTGTTATTCACTAACAATCAACTTAATTTAATTTGTAGAAGGGCGTTGAATACAAATTAAAATTTTCAAATTAATTTGTGTATGGGAAAGGAAATATGAACACAGATGTTTATAAGTTCAGGTGGGTTGTTTTTCGACTTGCCACCTGAGGTTTATTTTTGTAGAAATAATCTGTTACAATTACAAATATAAATTCACAGCTGCGGTTTTCAGTGTTTCACTCAGATGAGGATGTCTCTTTAAAGCCCTGTGAAAATGAAGAACCTATTTATTAAGTGAAACACTGTTACTACTTGGTTTATATATCACCAAGTTACAAAGCTTGCTAGACTAAATATATTGCAATGTTCGAGGACCAACAAGGTTGCTTCTTCATTCTTTTTCCCATGATGCTTGACCAATGAGGATAGATATTATCTTGATATACGGCCTTCAATACCTCTCCAATTTGTCATGCATGGAAATGGAATGTTTCTTCTTCTTAAGAATCCAAGATCACATGCGAGTATATCTTGGTTACTCATCTTCTTTTACTGAGATTCGCATCAGCCCACGTGCTTTGATAATCCTAGATTTGGACCACTATCATGTCACTACCAGTAGCTATAGATCTTCATAGTTGTTGATAGCCATACGACCTAGAACTTAATAGCCACTAAAGGTCTTTTGCTAAATCCTTCCTTAGCCACTAATAGTCACTTGTTTGGCAGTTGATGGATTGATGTATATAGATATTGATGTTATGTCTTCACTAGCAGTTGATGACTCACTTCACTTAATCTGAATTACATGGAACTGAATATTTACAGTTAGCCATCCTATTCTAGATTATCCATTGAGTCAATATGACTTCTGAATGAATAATTGTATTTCTATCTGTTTATTGTCTTTCACAGAAGATGTTACAATGACCACATCATTTGACGGGCTACTCCTTCAATGGATATCGCTTAGGACAACTAGATATTGAAGGTTACATTTTTTATTAACATAATTATGCAAATGTGATTCTGTTTATCGTCAAGATAAAGTCTTGATTCCTAACAACCATCTTATAAATATATAGCGGTGTGTTCATTTTACGATTGATCACAAGATACATACCAAGCTTTCTGAAAATACAACTTCACACTTCATTGCATATCTTCTAGTTTGAACTCTAGTATATACACGTAAATCTATATTGAGTTCATAATTTGAGTTGTATCCTTCTATTCGATTTGTATTGTTCAAGGTGTAAATGTGTTTATAATGACTCGTAATTTTATATTATTAAAGTGTAGTTATTGAATAAATAAATAAATAAAATATATTATGATTCAGTCAGTTATGTGTTGTATTTAATATTAGTTGGGTATGACTTAGTGGTGTTCGAGAATGATTTGTATTATTAATTGTCGAGCCGTATTGATTTGTTTTTACTTTAAAAATGGTTTTATTGAAGGTTTATTTTTCATAAATATTTGAATTGTCTCTAAAATTATTTTCATCGCGTTATAATTTTAATAGATATTTTTGGGAATTTATAAAATTTAGAAAATAATATTTCATCGATTATTTATCCCTAAATGATTTTCTGATTATATTTAACTGTAAATTCAGTTTTGAATATTTCGAGAATTTTAAAATTATTTCGGAAATTTTTCGGATTATATTCACCAGCATATTTATTTGTTAAATCATAAAATGCAGGTATAATGCGCGATTCAAAATTTTTTTAAAAATTATTAAAATATTATTTTATTAATTTTTAATTATTCCGAGAATTTTAAATTTATTTTAGTAATTTTACGGGTTATTTTCACCCGCACTTTGGTTCTTTAAAATGCTAAACCCGGGACAAAATCCAGGCTACTATGAGGGGAAAATATACGTGTCATTATTTCAGTACAGCCACATAAACGCGACAGATGCTCAGGAATTTTCTTTGCTACGTGTTGAGATATAAAGAAAAAAAATAAAAACTAAACACACCTACACGCAGACCCTGTATCTCTCTTCTTCCTCTCATTTTTCTCTCGATTCTTCTCTCTCCCGATCTCACTCATCTCTCTGTTCTTCTCTCTTTCGATGTTCCCTCTTTCTCTCTCAGTCTTTGCCTTCTCTGTCCCTCTCCCCTTTTTCCCCTTTTCCTCGATTACTCCTGTCCCTGGCAATTTTCCCCCGCCGCCATCTTTGTTTTCCGGTTTATCTCCGGTGATTACTCTGGTCCAGTCTTTGTTTGTTAACATATATATATATGTGTGTGTGTGTGTGTATGTGTGTTTGTGTGTGTGTGTGTTGATGCGGTTGTGTGTGTAGTTCTATGTGAGTGTTTTTGTGTATGTTGGTGTCTGTGTTATTCCGTTTCCGGCCACTCTTGCGTTTTCTGGTTGTTACATGTTCTATGCACGTGATTGTCTCATTTGGGGTTCTTTAATTATTTATTTTATTTTCTGCAGGAAAAAAATATATGATTAATATTCGTAAAACAAATATGCTTCGTGCGAAAAAAATTTATATCAATCGGTGGAGTTCGTATCGGAAACCTGAGGTAATCGGGCACCCGCGAATTTTACCTCCATCGACGATGAGCCTCGGCGAGTCGACCATGGACGGTGATGATTTATTTTGAGTCCTACAATTATAAATAAATAATTTAGTTCATAAAAAAATTTTGAAATGGAAAATAGATGTTTATTATTAAAAGTCGTACCAGTGTTTGGACTGTGAAATTGTAAATGTTGCGTCAATTATGTTTCGACGGGTAGTCCGATAAATTGGGGGAGACGCTGCCCGATTTTTGAGAAATTAATTTCAAAAATATGGGAATGTATTTTGTATATTATTCGGAATACCAATCGAATGTATAGCTATATAGTTATAAATATTTTACGGAACCTGCTTGCATGTCATGATAAAAAATTTTGTAAAATATTTGACAACCCTATTTTTCCGAAATGACGGGTATACGTATTTTCTGAAAATGATTATCGCACTGAATTATGAATATGTGAACCCTAGTTGTTATGTGTATGATAATAATTCGTATAATTACGGGTCGGGATATGATATTGTTCGGGTAGAAGTGATAGCGAGGATATGTCAAGCATAGTTGGTCATCTAACGTAGGGTATTTCGATTCTGTAGGTTCTATTCGAAAGACCCGAGTGTGGAAGTCGGAGTAAGGATAGCCTAGTAGTCAGTCGACGAACTCAACAAGGTTCCAATCGAAGGACCCGGGTGTTGAAGTCGGACCCAGGATAGTCTAGTATTTAGTCGATAAAGCTCAGGAAGGCAAGTACCTCTAAACAAATCTTTTATGGTTCAGTAGTATATGAATAACTGTTGATTAAGATTTCGTATTGGAATAGAACATTTTAAGTTATATATCCCCTGTATTTAAAAATTTTTGTTTAAATTATGTTTTGGGGAAAAGTAACTTCTGAAATTGCCTATCTCTAAACTGTGATTAATATGGAAAAAGGTTTTGGAAAGTGTAATGTGATAGAATTATTTTGAAAAGATATAGGTATAAATTGTTTAAAAAACTGGATAAAATAGATCAGATAATTGGATGAGCTTGCGTAAGAGGCCCGTAACGGCCTAGTGTGATAGCGTAAGTGGCTAAGTCGGTTGCGCGCCCTATATGGCCGCTTAGTCCAGCGTGACAGAGATCTAGCTAGTCTCTGAGTTCCAGAACAGGTTTTGTGGGATGGCAGATGGAGCCGTCCGGTGTTGATAACCTGATCAGTTGTCTCATCATTGATCATCCAGTGTTGATAACATTGATAACATTGGTTTGTGGTTGTTAGTGAGGTCAACTCCTGACCCGGGGTTTGAGGCCGTCACAGTGTTGCTGGTTAGTTGAGCTTGGATAAGAAGGGTTCAAGGAATTAGTTTGCTAGAGAAGTCTATACTTGGGTTAGTATAGGGCTTAGAGAGCATTTGATTCAAGGGAACATGTGTTATCAGCATGCTTCTATTAGTGACAGGGAGAAAGGTCGATATATTATTAGATTTTGTAAGTTTAAAGTGATCAATATTGTATTATCTTACCTGGTTTGGGAGGGGACCAGGACGTAGACCATTAGGCATAGGGGTCGAACCTGGCCAAAATTCTTGTGTGTTGTTTACGTGCTATTATTTATTTTCTGCATTGCATGTTCATAGTCAGCTCGCCGACAACATATATTCGAACTTAACAGCAAGTTATCTGACAGTTTGATAATTACTTGGTAACATTTAAAAATCGGTATTAGTTGGCCATAACACCTATTCACCCCCTCTAGGTGTGCACGTTCTAACAATCAATCCATATCTAATTTTACTCAACTGAGCATCAATCAGGGATGCAACATAAAAATAATTCATATATCGTAAAGACTAACTACTGATATTCACGGTTTTTAGGAATCCGAAGAGAAATTTGTACTAATATCGTCATTCATATCATTTTCAAGTTTCTTTCATTTATGATTCTAATATTTTTTTATAATAACTTGATCACATTGTATATTATTTTCCTAAAATTAAATATTTTTCAATTTTGTTAAAAAAATTAATATTAGTTGAACTTGTTAATCCTTTCCAATTATCGACTAATATTAAAAATTTGTAGATAAAAAAACATGGATTAAATCAAATGGTACAATACATTATAGTTTTAACCTTTTTTTAAATAATTTAAAATATTAAAGTAATTCGAAATAGGTGTACGATGTTTTATAGCATTAAATATTATTTTAGTAAAATTATTATTGCTAATCTTAAATAAAAAAAATCAAAAGATTGAATTCTACAATTTTTCAAGTTTCTTATACATACAGACACGCACACACACATATATAAAGGCATTTGCTCAAATGAGAATTTCTTAAAATAAGAACGGTGAGAACTGATGATTTTCATAGTTAAAATTGGTGATTTTATATAATTTAAAATTTTTGATTTGCACAAAATCACCAAATTACCGAATTCGAAATTTCAACTTTTCAAAAAATCACCAATTTCAATTAAAAAATCACCAGTTCTTATGGGTCTCATTTTTAGAAATTTTCATTGAAGCGCGACCCTATATATACATATGTGTGTGTAACTTAAGTTTGATTGAGCCTTTTTTTGTTGACTACGAGAGTCTACGTATGTTCTGTAAGTAAAATGGTACATAAAATATTTTAAAACATATTATAATGCGAATCATGTTCTACAAACATCATTATTTTAATGAAAATCTTGCAAATCTCATACATTTGACAAGTAGAACATTGTAGAACATATAATTTTATATAACTTTATATTCACGTAGAACATGTACATGTTCTATTTATTTAACATTAATGATACAATAGCATAATGCATATTTTATATCCTAGAGTTTATTATATTAGTTTTTAAATTCTTAAAAACATGAACCATTAGATTGGATTGTAATATAAAGTTATGATTTTAGACTCCAAAAAAATAGGGATCACTCCATGGATATGATTATTTTTAATAACCATATCTAATTGAATAATTTAAAATTGAAGATTTCTTTCACAAATATTTGAATACAAATATATTTTTAATTAAATTGAGCAATGAATAATCTATATATTTTTGATGAAGAAGTATCAAATGTTTTATCATTTTTCAAATAACACGTTAATGAAAAATTTAATTTTTATTTTATAAGGGTAGTTTATTTTTTTCTAAAGAGAATGAAAATAAGTAGGACTTTGGGATCACCTCTTTACAAATAACCATCATCGAACAATATTGTATTATAAATCTAATTTTTATTTTTTAAAAGTGATATATTAAAAAATAAATTAATTTAGTATATCGTCGTAGTTTTAACGGATCTTGTGACATCTCATGTCAAATTTTAAAAATATTTAAATATTGGGTGAAGTCCCAAAAATAGTAATGTACAACCGGTAAGTTAGCGATTTTGATACATATTATCAATTGACTTGATCGTATAAAAATCTCAAAAATATTATTTTTTATTAATGTAAGATATTACAAAATTTATCCTTGTTGGTGAGATGTTATCATTGAGCTCGTAATTTAAATTTACTAAACCTAGGAAGTGGTGATGTATTTTCGGTTGGGTCATAGAGTCAAATTTCGAGTATTTTTAAAAATGGGTAAAATTCTGATTTTGAAGCTAGTAATAATTATATATATATATATTATCAATTGACTTGATCCTATAAAGTGAATTAAAAACATTAATTTTATTAATATAAGATATTACAAAATTTCTATTTATTGATAATAATTTCTCGCCAAACTCGTAATTTAATTTAAACCTAGATAGCGACATTGTATTTTCGGTCAGGTCATGTAGTCATATTTCGAGTATTTGTTTTGAAAAATGGGTCTAAGTTCAAATTTCGAATTCGAAATAAACCGATATACATTGGCTATTTATGATCCTAAACTATCTAAATATGTAGTACACATAGCCTAGCAAAAAAATATGTAGTACACATATATTTTATTTATACATAAGTGTATCTATTTTCACCACTTCTTTTAAAAAAGTAATTATATGTATAATCTAAATTTTTTATTAAAAATATATATATATTTAAAAGTATGAGACATACTTTTTAAACTAAAAGTTGTTAAATAAATAAGTTAATGATTCGTTTATGTACTATGCTTAACTTTATATCTTAAATTCAATTCACAAATAGTCCAGTAATTATATTTGAAGTTAAATAAATTGTCACTATTTGCGACACGCACATATTATGTATATGATTAAAAATGAAAGTAGCAATATGGAGTAGTGATAAGAAGATGTACATGAGAATCACTCAAGTTCAATTCTCACAAACAATATTTTTTATAGAAATATTAAATATAGGGGTAAGTTAGTCATTTCAATACATGAATAAAATGTAAAAAAGGCAAAATCAGAATTTCACTGAGAATAAAAATTCTCATAAATTTTATCACAACTTCTCCTATTATTTAGTTCTAATAATAAAAGTCTCATGAATAAAAACTAATTTACACCAAAAATGCCATTCAACTTTTTTTTAAAGTTATCTAAAGTTATTAGTTAGTACAGTAAAGGGACCAAGAAAATACCAATGCACCACGAGATTTATGGTGTAAATTGATGCAACATTATCAATTTTTCATGTCAATCTTTCGAACTTTATAAGTTGCATTTAAGGTTGCTCTATGGCCAGGCTTGTGCCTTTCATGTTTGTAGTCACAACAAGTAGCCTACGTGCACATTATTTGGCTTTTATAATAAATTTTGCGAACATATATAAGAGACCACATGCATAACTTCGCAAAATGAGCTACTTCTTTGAGCAATTATCTTAGTTTGTTAAATAGTTTTAAACACACTAACTAACAAAATTATCATCCTAACATCAACGATCGCTGCTGGCTTGCATGATCACTTTAAGCGTTAAACCTAAATACATGTATAAGAAAAATGATATTAACAACAACTTAGTAAAAAATTAAAGGAAGTAATAATCATAGCTGGTGTTAAGGCATAATAGGTATCCTTGCACTTGTTTCATGTCATTATAATTGAATATATTGGTTTTGCATAATGAACATGTTGGATTGAGATATAACCTTCTCACAATGCAAGCTGAATGGAAATGATGACAGCATGGGAGTCGACGCAGCATATTTCCTTCTTCATAGGCACAAAGGCAAATACAACACATCTATGACAAACACATTAAACTATAAGTTCATTTTATTTCTTGATTTTTGTGATGTAGTATCAAAAATGGTATATGACAATGGAATTTAAGCTTTACCATTTTAGGTGTGAAATATAAGGGTAATTAGCTATGATGCAGTAATTCTTTTCAGAATATTATGGTGTTTGTGATTTCAGTGGGGGAAATATCCAAAGGAGAAATGTCGTTGGAAAAAACTTCCTCATAGCGGGTAATGTAAACAGAGCTGGAATTTGAATTCAAGAAGCAAGCTGGAGAGATTTGAAGAAAGTGACTATAATAGATAAATATCTAGAACCTATAGCATCCTCGAGGGGAAGAATATGCTCATTGGGCGTATGAGTGTTACATTCTATCAATTTTCCACAATGAGATTCTTCAATCTCCTCATTTTAAGAATGCCCATTTTGTATCTCACAAAGAATACCACTTATTTGAAACTTGTATTTGGGCAATCTCTGAATACAATTCGACTTCTCCTTCTTGTTTGATACATAAGTTGAAGGACAAGGAGAAAGAGGTTAAGACAACTTTTAAAAAGTTATAGCCTCTTTTTCTGTAGAAATAATGGCAAGTTTTGGAGGAAGTCCAATGCAATCTATCCTTGGAACTATTGATATATTATAGCACCAAATATAAAAACTCAACTCTAAAGGAATGCCATACTTAGATGCAAATATGTATCATTGGTTCTATATTTGAAACCAAAGATGCATATATGCATCATTTCCATGTCAGAGCAAGTCCAATGAAATGCTATAAGTGATGTTATTTTTATAATTTGAAAAAATGCTAAAAACTTTAGCTTCAAAGGGGTTCTATACTTGAATGCAAATATGCATAAATACATACTTAGTTTTAAATTTGAAACCAATGATGCATTTATGCATCCATTCCACATAATCAGGTAACCATAAAGGCAATGTATAATGGTAAACTTTAAATAAATTTTAAGAAAGAGAGAAAAAAATTAGTTAAATTTGAAATTATTTGGATGCAAAATGCAACTAGTATTGGAGCTGAAGTTTTATTTTAACAAAAAAAGTATTTTTTTGGTGCCAAATTACAGAAATAGAAATAACGATTTTAATGATACTTGAGTCGTTAAACATCATTGGACGATCAAGGTTTACAAAATTTGCGCATTCCAATACTATTTTCAACAATATTTAAACCAACTATTATGCTAATATACATACTCGAAATTTGTGATAAATTATGTAAAAATTCTCCTCACAATATTTTGGTAAAAATCCAACAAAAAATGTGATGATTGAATCAAATTTTTCTTAATTACATGTTTATTTATTTCTCATTATGAAACATAAATTAAATATTTTAAAATCCAAATTAAAAATGAAAGAAGAACTCGTTAACACAAATTAAGCTAAATCAATCAGTGAAATACAATATAAAAACTACCTAGTTTGTTCCCCATCATGATGATCGTGTACAACATCCTCATGATTAAGATTTAATACAATATTTTTATCATCACTTTCAGAATCCGAATCCTCATAACTCTCGCCATCTGAAACCCTTAGATGATCTCACTTCTTCTTACACTCCACACCAATACAATACCCATGCACACAACACTTTATTGCATATCCAACAATCCAAACTCTGAACAACACTTGAGGAGCTTCATTCACACTCGTAACTATAACATATATCATTGCAAAGATAAATACCATCTTATAAACAATAAAGAAGAATATAATTGTAGGCCAATAAGTGAGAGAGAGTCGCGCATTAGTTGTCGACTTCTAAGATAATAGAGCTAATGAGTTAAGGTTGCGAGATTCCATGGACGGTGAGTGGTATGATGGTTTGTGACCATAATGGTCAGCAATGGTAGTGAGCGTGTCGAAGTTGCAGGCATCATCTTTATGTGAAATGGTTTATGTACTATGCAGTATTTTATTTTGAAGTGAAACGCTGACATATCGTAGAAGCAAGTTTTAAAGATTAGTATTGAAACTATTTGTACGTACTATACTATTTTTAGAAATTAGAAGTGTAACAGCCCGCACTTCCGGACTATTAATTCTAAATCAAAAATTATACAAAATATAATTTACTAATCCAAGTGTCTATTACAAACGTTGACTATTACAAAAGTACAGCTAATGGAAGTCCAAAAATCAATCTACTCCAATTCTAAGTCCTCGAACTCCAATGATATGCAACTCGAATCTTAGACGAAACCTGAAATTGCAAGTAATGAGCTATACAACCCAGCAAGAAACCAATCGATCCAACTAGTTAGGCCAAATAATATATAAACATATGACAAAATATGACATTCGATACGATATACGCAGCACACACTTTCGGTAACTTCATATTCTTATTCTTATTCGATACATACGATACACATAACACGTAAACAATAATAATTTAAAACCCAGAATTCATGTCAGGACCACTACAACCCGGTGATAACGGTCCAAAATTTTCAGAATATTGTCACTACAATCCGGTGACTACGGTCCTAAGTTCTTATTCGATATATTCACAAACCACGGCACAAATCAAAGATCCCAAATTATCGTTGGCACACTACACATACATACGATAATACATATCACTTCAAACTATATTATCACTTAGCCCATATTTTGATAGTCAAATATACACATATAACACATAATTTTGAAAATACTAGCAAGATCAATCGAAAACTTACCTTAAAATCACTTCTAAATGACGTTTTCTTGAAAAACACGAATCATGAAAGTTGGAGAGAACAAAAAAATCTTTCAGAAAAGTCTAGAACCAACATATTCCGACTTATGATGAATTTTCTACAAGTTTTACAAGATTGTTTATTTTTGTGTAAAAGAGCCCTACGAATTTTAATATTAAAAACGAGGAAGACGAATATGATGTATTTATAACGATTTAAAACCCTATGTTTAAACCTATAAGTTATCCGGCTGATCCAAATTTTAGGCCCATAAATCTAATTCAATTTTAAATCATAGTCCTTATCTCATTTTAATCCTTTTTATTCTATTATTAATCTAATTTTAAAAATTATGAGATATTACAAGAAGTTATGACGAAAGTGTCACATGAGTCATATATTATGATCTGGTAACGCTTTTTAACAAACAATATCATTATGCCAAACATCACACCTATAAAAGTACAAACTAAAATATTCTTATTTTCATTTTCATTTTAGTTTTACTATAAAATGATAAATTAAACTTGTATTCACTAATTATACTTCATAGTCTTAATATTGATAAAAATGATGTAAGTCACCAGAATCCAAAAAAGCATCATTATTTTTTACAACTACATCCAAAATAGCATAATTATTTTTTAATTCACCCAAAATAGCATCATTATCGAATACTCTTTGATTTTAGGTTGATGAAAACATTAATTTGTTATTTAGAAAAAAAGTATAAAACTATATAATTTATTAACAAAAAATATTAATTCGATATGTGTGTTAATGTTTTAGAGATATTTTGTTCTGATTCCGAAAAATTAATTAAATAAATAATCCTATGTTTTTGGAAAAATAATTACTATCAAAATATTTTAGATAATAAATATTATTAAATTTAAGCTTACATAATTATTGGCCATGAAGCAAAAACATTCATAAATTGAATGAAATATACCACATTCAGAAGTAGGTGCCTAATACGACAATTTTGGTTAAGTTAAAACCTAGTGTCAGTTTGAGATTTCTTAAAAAATGTAAATATGAACATCATAATTTATAAGTTATTTAGGTGTTTAAATAATTTTAAATATAAGTTACTTATAATTTTAATAATGTATTCGATAAATCGTAAATTATAAGTTAAAATTTTAAAAATAATTTTCATCAACTAATGTAAAATTTAAAAGACAAAATTAAAAAACTGGTTATATTTGATTTTTTATGATTCTTTGTACTAGTGCACGGATTTAATCAAGTTGACATAGATATTGAAATAGATGGAAAGTAATATGTAAAGATATAATTAATACTGAATTAATTATGCCCAAAAGTTGACTTGTCAAAGCCCGTGACGCCACGACACAATAATATTTTTAATAGTCCGAGTAGACCATGACAGCCACGACCCAAGATAGGTCGTGTTGTCCACATCCCAAAATAAGCTACGTGATAGGCTGGCCGAGCAGACCTGAGAATGAGTTCCACATGACACCAGCATCTAATCCAACATAGTAATGGACTCCTACTAGGAAGAATTCAGAATCCACCATTTTATAGGAGTCCTACTTACCATCTAAGTAGCAGACTTATCCACCAACTCTCCCTACCCTAGTCTAACCCTAGACTCAACATCTATATAAAGGGCTCTACCCTTCAACCGAGAACTACGTTTTTGGATTGGTTCTCTACAACACATAGATATGTTGGCATCTTATGACGAAAACTAGGCCCCATCACAAGAATAACAATTACAGCTGGAAGCTCAATAACCCTAGCATTAATTACAATCACAACCCTATTTTTTATTCCATAATATTTGATGTCGTCTATGGGAACGCAGCAACAACCATGGTAAGCACACGGAACAGAAGTAACAATGAAGTTGATGAACCAATTCTATAGCAGACACTTTCATCCATGGTGGAGATCCCTCCACACTTGACCTATGCTACCACCGGAGGAACCCCTGTAGGGACATCTGAGACTCAAGCTCAAGGGACGAATCCCCAAATTCAGCAACTACAAGCAACGATAAACTCTCAACTTGTTGGGTATGAGTACTCAACAATCGTGATTCCAGCGACTACGAACCCACATTATGGGATGCCACTATATCCTGAGATTGGAGGAGGCGGTCTCTCAAATCAGAGCGAAGGACAAGGGCAGACGCCCCAATACATTCGTAACTTGGCCCCCATTCCCGAAAATCGAGAGTACTCAAGACCCTAATCTATCAGAGAGCCCGACTCATCGGATGAGGAAACTGCTCCAAGAAGGAGACGCCCTGGAAGGAGTCAGTGCCAAGTGCTATCAATAGCCCAGGAGCACCCAAGAGACGATTCCCCAGGATATACAAGAGAGGATCAAGGTTCATGAAGCCGAGATCCAAAGGTTGAAGCGTGATATAGAGATACACCAGACACTAAGACCCTAAAAGACAACGAGACCAAGAGATTTTCCTCCCGTCATGGACCTGGAAGGTGCAATGCCAAGGCAAAGGATTGTGGCCTCAAAGGCTGATATGAATGACCTTATGCCCCTGAGAGATCCTGATGATCAAAATCCTCCTTTTATTGAGGAGATTATGAACGCCCACATCTCGAGAAAGTTTAAGATGCCCACCATCAAGGCGTATGATGATATTGGTGATCCCACAAATCATGTGCATATATTGTCCGATACCCTCTTACTGCAGCTCGTGAATGACGCTATTAAGTGTCGGGCCTTTTCCCAAACTCTATCTGGCATGGCCCAGAGGTGGTACAATCGTTTACCCCCCAACTCGATCGAGTCTTTCAGAGATTTGAGCCAAGATTTCATAAAGCAGTTCATCAGTGGAAAAGTGTACGTAAAAAGCTCACCTTCTCTTATGAGTATTGTACAGGGAAAAAGGGAATTCCTCGGAGATTACCTGAATCGAATCACAAAAGAGGCCTTGAAGGTCCCAGATCTTGATGATAAAGTGGCTATAACTGCTCTGCAGTAAGGGACGAAGGATGAATTCTTCAATATGTCTCTAGATAAGCGTACACCAGATAATATACTACAGCTCCAGAGTAGGGCCAAAAAATATATCCAATTTGAGGAAAGTATGAGGAAGACAGTAGTAAGCAATGAACCCAATAGTGGAAAGAAATGAAAAATGGACCAAAAGTACGATGCCAAGGACAAGTATCCTCAAACTGAAAAGAACTCGACCCCCCCCCCCTCTAAGAAGAATCAAGGACCAAGGTTCACTGAATACGCAAGGCTGAATGTGCCAAGGAGCCAAATACTGATGGAAATTGAGAAAGACAGGGATTTCAGATGATCAAAACCACTAAGGGGAGACCCCGATAAGGGGCAAGAACCAATATTTTAGGTTCCATAAGGATGTTGGTCATGACACCAATGACTGCAGACAGCTTTAGGATGAGATCGAGTATCTCATCCGACGAGGAAAGTATGCAAGATTTGTTAAAGGCGATAACGGCGGAGGCCACAAGAGAGATGATGATCAAGGGGGTAACAACCGAGGTCAAAACCCACAAACTAAAGGGCCAATGATCAAAATGAACTCCGGAGGGCCCACGACCACTGGGATAACAAAGAACTCTTAGAAGGCTTATGCTAGAGAGGTGATGAGCATAGTCGGAGATGCACCCAAACGTGCTAAGACTGAGATGACACTTGAGTTCGGCGATCCCGACCTTGATGGTTTGAATTTACCTCAGGATGATCCCCTGGTTATCAGCCCGATAATTGGGAATTATTCTGTCAAAAGAGTCATGGTCGACAACGGAGCTTTCGTAGAAATTATGTTTTATGACATATTTCTAAGGATGGGATACACTGACCCCCTCTGATGCATCCAGATACAGGTTTAATGGAGTGGAGTGTCAAGTAGAAGGAGCGATTCAACTTCCCATGACTATTGGAGAAGAGCCCAGAGTGGCCACACAGATGTTAAACTTCCGGGTTGTCAATGAAGCCTCTACCTACAACGCAATCATGAGGAAAATCAAGATTCATGCATTTAAGGTCATTCCCTTGACCTACCATGTGGTCCTTAAGTTCCCAACCAGAAACGGTGTCGGAGAAGAGAAAGGAAACCAGAAAATGGCTCGAAGTTGCTATGTAGCAGCACTTAGGCCTGATTAGACTACGGGGCAGGTCCTTCTAATAAAAGACATTGATGTCCACGAGAACGAGGAATGTCGGGGAAATCCAGCTGAGGACTTGGGCCCAATTCTCCTAGACCCGTTAGACCTTAACAAGGTTACCTACATTGGAGCATCCTTAGGGAAACTCCTGAGGGACCAATTGACAAAGTTCCTACAAGATAATAACAATGTGTTCGCTTGGACATCAGTTGACATGCCTGGGATCGACCCCAACCTTATAACTCACAATTTGAATATCGATCCAACTCGGAAGGCCGTACAACAGAAAAAGAGAACTTATGCCCCTGAAAGGCTGCAAGCCATTAATCATGAGGTTGAAAAGCTCCTTGAAGCTGAATTTATCGAGGAAGTATAATTCCCTGAATGGTTGGATAACCCTTTGAGTCAAGAAATCCAATGGGAAGTGGCGGATGTGCATCAATTTTTCTGACATCAATGATGCATGCCCTAAGGACTACTACCCTCTACTAAAGATTGACACCTCGATCGATACTACTGTCGGGCACGAGATGCTAAGCTTCATGGATGGCTTCAAGGATTATAATCAGATTAAAATGCACAAAGATGACATTCATAAGGTATCTTTTATAACCGACTTTAGTGTTTTCTTCTATCTTATTATGGCTTTTGGAAAAGATTGGTGAATAATATATTCTCTAATTAATCGGGGTTTGCCACTTATCAAAGATTGGTGAATAATATATTCTCTTATCTGATTGGAAAAACATTTTATAATCGAATAACGCGACTCTTCCTACTCTCGCCATTTTATTAAAGCACGAATATTCATTAACCTTGATTTAGATTATCAATATTTGTTGTCCATTTTACTTATTCGTTTTACAAATCGGCTCCCCTTGCGACATCTAAGGAATTCTACTCGCGCGGCCTCGGCTCTGATATTTTTTAAAATCGAAAAATTAATATTTTTACTTGACATTCTTATGGAAGCTTAATTACTCCATATCACAATCTCTGTTAAATTTTCATGATTTTGAATAATTTTAAGTCGGTCATTTATATTCCCAAAGTTAATAATTCGTAGCAGTTTTTATTGCATAAATCGCGTTTACTAAAACGGGCTTAACTTTTGAACCGTAAATCGAAATCAAGTGATTCAAATGCCTAAACGATATTTCCGACAAGATCTATCATTTTTCAAGTATTATTTTTCAATAAAACACAGTGTACATATTCTGCAATTCTGCAGAAAACTTAGTCGTCATGAATTGGACATTATAACGACGTAATGCTACGATCAATGGTTTCGTTTTAACACTACTACATTACCAATCACCCAATATTCAACAATAAATCAATTAACTACTTATTCATCTTAAGAACTCATGGTTTTATGTTCATAAACATCATCCTTATCAACCAATTCAACCACAACAACCAAACCAACATAATAACACTACAACTTTATCCTATATTCAAGATCCATGCATTTCCTGAAAGTTCAATACTAAAAAAAGTTTAAAAGAAGGTATTATACCTTTCTTGGGTTCTTGGAAGGATCTCCTGGGATGGATGATGCTTGATATACTCTTGGGTGTGCTTAAAGATCCTTAATCATCCAAGAAATCAACAATAATAACTTGAAGTTACTATTTGGTTACTATTCATCATCATCTTTATCATTTTATTTACCTAGAAAAAACTCAAAGGAATGAGGTGAAAGATTTAACTTACCGTAGTTTGATAATATGGAAGCTTGAGAATTAATTGTAGGATTTTTCCATGGCTTAATTTTGAGTTTTAAATTTGGTTTTCTTCCTTTTCTTGGAAGGGGCCGAATGGGTGTGTTCTTGGAGGGGAGAGATAGAGTTTTTTAATGCTTTCTTGCTTCTTTGATGAGTTGGATAATTTTTTTGATTATTTAGATAGATATGTTGCTTATAAAAATCAAGAGGCATGATTTTCCAAGGCTAAAAGCTAACTAAGTACTTCCGCCACCATGCCTTCTACTATTCACTGCAACTATGTTACTATGCTTTTTGGATGGTTTACTATTTGATAACCAATCCTTGGTTGCATTTTATACTAATTAGTTTGCATGACTTGCCTGGAAATTTACATGAGTTTATTTCGTTTATTCATTCACTTATGTACTTACTTGGTCACTTTCTCGTAATCGTAGTAAATTCTCATAAATGATTCGCGGAGTAATCCTTTCTTATAAATCCTTATATTTTGTAATCTTGTACTTGAGTTTTATTTGTAGAATTTTAAATCCTTGATCATAGTGTGACTATCGTATTCCTCGATAGTTCGTAGAATAAGGTCATTTTTTATTCGAGCGACTTTTACATACACTCATTTGATACGTATAACCACAATATCAACTCAGAAACTTAATTTACATACCCTAATATAGTGTGAGCTTAAAAGTTTTTCCTTCATCATCAGGATTAATATTAATTCATCATTTTACAAAGTCCCAAAAATTCGGGTCATTACAATGTTGGAGTCAGTTTATGTGACACCCTCCCAACGCGAGTCAGAAGTTTGGGGTTCACAACACACACACATACACCGAATATATAAAACTACTTATGAAATTAATATATATAAAGACCCTACTTACAATAACCAAGGATCGCAACAGGTTAAAATATGAAAACAAGCCACAACCTTAACTTTTATTACATCGTACCAAATCCCAACTAGTTTCGCTTACAACTGATAATGATATCATTCTTACAACCTTGCATAACTTATCTACAATATAAAGCCCTGCTAGCTCGATCCAACTTCACCTGGAATCCTATCTTGCACTCTGGATAAGGAATCCTCGTTACTAACAATTTCCTTTTCAACTGTTGAAAATATAAAAAGATTTGTAAGAGTGAGCTAACTAGCTCAGCAAGTCATAATAGCAATAACTGAGGTTAAAAAATGATCCATTGAAATGATTTCGAAGAATCAAGTTTCTGGATAAGCAATGATTAGAATTGGATATTCACTTTTTATTTTAAAAACCAAGGTTAGGCTGCTGATCAGTCACGCACTAACCCCGAGCAAGGCTCCCAGCTATGCTCTATATACTGGATCCAAGGCACACATTGGCCTATTATGACCACGAATCTGGTCCGACCACGAATCTTGTCCATGTTTAAAAACACTCCAATTTTAGAATCACAATATGATAAGCAATGTAAATCAATATGTTGAATCATAAACAACATTTATCTCAAAGCATATGATGACATGTAATTCCATGAGGGTATAACAAGGAAATCATAAAGGTTGGGTTTCAATCAAGGAAAGAATCAGAAAGCAGAAGACCCAAGGGTTCAAGAGTTAAAAGAATTGGTCTTCTGTTATATAAGACATAAGGGTTGGTATGTTAAGCAATTTCGTATCAAGAATCAGTATGTGGTAGATATGTATTTGTGGAGTAGTATCATATAGGTGTGAATGGTTCACAAGAAATCAGGCTTGCAGCTCAAGATCAATAAGAATCTGGGTTTAGGGTTGAATAGTTTAAAGCGCTTGCAATATAAAACAAGATTTATTTTTAATACTAGCAACATGTTATGAGAAAGTTCAGAAATATTTGCAATATATCTCGAAGAAAGGTTCAGAAGTACTTGCCTTATCACAGATGACTTCCAACTTTACTTGTACTCATCTAACAGTTTTACTTTTCAATAACTTTCCTTCTTTTTATATGCCTTACTTCTATTCATCAATCACTTGCCTTCTCTTTCTATGCTTCAATTCTATTTATGGATCACTGACTTTCTTTCTCTATTCCTCGCTTACTTTGCTAGGCATCACAAGTATCTATCAATACTCAATCTCATATCATTCTAATTGTCACAAAGACGTCATAAACTTTCATCTACCCTTCGTTTTACCCAAATCCGACGTACGGATTGAAAGTTATGATAAAAATAGTCAAAAAATGTACGTACAGTCACATTATGCATCAATCAGATCACATATAACACGTAGCACGTAAGATATCCAATTAAAATAATTACTCGAAGAAGATTCGGGTTTAAATGATTTTCCAAGTATTTAATATGAATTTTTGAACATTTTCAGAATTAAAACGGGACTCCGAATCATTTTACAATTAAATAATAGGGTTCGAACACCCGAATATGACTTTAAAATAATTTTATAATAATTATCGAGCCTTGAAATAATTTAAATAATATTTTAAAGCTCGAAACTTTTTTTTGGAATTTTTAAATTAAAATGAATAATTAAATCTGATTAATAAATCAATTAAAATCAATTAATAATTAATTAAATTAATTAATCAAGTAATATTAAATTAATCGATTAATTAAAATAATTAAAATTAATTAAAATTAATTAATAAAATAAATCAAATTTATTTTTAAGTAAATAAATAATTAAAAAGAATTTTCTGAATTTAAAATAATTAAATAAACAATTTTCTGATTTTTAAAATAACAGAATATTGTTTTTGAAATAATTTTAAAAAGAAAGGACTGAATTGCAATTTCGGTGACAGGTGGGTGATGAAATTGTAATTTCATCACCACCTCCACCTCCGCCGCCGGCAGCCATGGCTGCCGCCATCGAGCTCGTCGGCGGCAACTTCAAGTTGCCCAGATTGGCCTGAAATTTAGCAGATTAATAGTCGTAAACCTCATGAACCCTCCTGTGGTGATGAATCGATCGAAGGGGCGGCCGTTTGGCCGGAAATCCCATCGCAAAACACGTCGCCGCCGTGTTCTTCAACTCCGACGAGGCTCTAATTTAACTCCAATAATCACTTTGATTATATGAATCGGCTTATTTTTAAACGATCTAACGACCAGTGCACCTCATTCATAACCAGAATCAATCGATGTAAAAATCCCAAATTCCAATTGAAATTATTCTTGAATATAAACGCTAATTTCAAGTGTTCAGAATTAAACATCAATTTATATATGTTCTTGAACTCAATTTTTGACATATAATATACCAAAATGACCAGGAAGAAAAGATCTACATGATTCTAGCATCAAATCATATCAACAACATCAAGAACAAATTTTCATAATTTAATCTTTAATTAATTCGAAATAAAATAACTAAATAAGAAAAATACCTTGATTTCTGAACTAGAATAGTTGATTGATTGAGAAAGAGTTTTTCGAGAGCTTTGATTTGTTATATTACACGCTCGAATCGGAGTTCGATAACGTCTTCGTTCGTGGGTTTGATTATGAAGAACGCAAAGTTTTTAGGGTTTTTCTCTGTATTTCACTGGATTTTATTGACTGGTTATGATTATACGAATAAAATGAAATAGTAAAAGGGCTATATATATTTATGGAATATTGGTTCGTGTTGGATCGTATTGCATCGATAAATTAGTTACTTAGCCACTAAGTAACTGCAAAAACGATCCGTTTTGATACCCGTATTGGATAAATATCCAAACCGGACTTCTTATAAAACATTTTATATGAAAATATTATAATAATATCCCGTCTTTCGAGAATACGGGTTTTGTTGATATATCGAAATGATTATCGTATCGAAAATTGTACATCAGGACGCGTACGGGTCAAACCGTAATCCGGATTGAAAAAGCCAAAACACGGAAAATGTGTGGAATTATCAAATTGGATTAGGAAGGAGTTTTTCGAAGAGTTTCGGGTTGTAAAAACGTAAAAACGGTTGAAGTTGGACGATTCTCGGTAATTATTCAGATAATAATTATTAAATTTATAAATCATTATAAAATAATATAATGATCCAAAAATTATAAGAAAATAATCACAATTATCTATATTTTATTCTAGGCATAGTAAAATTAACTTACTCATATCTTATCACATATAAACATGTAAATATAAATATGAATCATCAGATAATTCACCACAATTCACATAATAATCATATAATAATTCATTTATTGATAAAAATAATTACACGCGATATCCCGAATATTACAGTTTACTTTCAATTTATGATTCAAAAAGCTGTAAATAATATCTTTCACTTAAATTGCCAAACAGTTAAGTAGAAATTAAAATAACTATTTTGAGAAATGTGAGTGGATAAATGAGGGGCCAAACAGCCACATAATTATACATGAGGTACATGTTCTCCTGTAGCAGGGTTCTTTTTTAAGGACATTTTTTCATGCGTAATTTGATCTTTTGTTGCAATTTTACCTAAAAAATAAAAAATAAATATTTTGAAAATAAAATTTTCCTATTTTTTATATCAAAGCAGTTTAAAGTTTGAAGTAACATTTTTCCTCTTTAACGCAAAATTATTATTTTTAATTAAGTACGTTTTCTTTATTTAAGTTAGAACCCTTTTTTTATTTTTATTTTATCCGATTGTAACCAAAATCGGACCGATGAAAATCAAACCGGTATTTTTAAAACTGAAATCGGTGGATCGATTGTGGTGGCATTTTGCAATTTTAAAACTGAATATACATTATTACGATTCCGATTTTATATAAAAATTAAGCTAACAAAATATTAGGCCTAAAGCCATGCATCGCGGGCTTCAATTCAATTTTAGTGCTAATATAAGCTGAAATCCCATTTGAGGTGGAAATATAGTATGAACTTTTTATATGAAACTAGTTCGAAATGATTTGAAATTTTAATTTGAAAAGTCCTTTTACTGCAATGCAAAAGGCTCACAAATTATTTAACAAGACAAGAAAACCTCATAAATATAATAAATATCATGTTAGTCTTTCCTCCTGCACAATAATTTTTATCTTATGCTGTTTGTATTACTTTTTCTTGCTCGAGTCCATCCTATTCATACTCTACAGATTGAAGCCCAATTCACTAACATTCTATGACCCAAGTTATCTAATTTGCGAACATTTAAATTGCTCTCTATATTTTGTTCAGCCCAAGTTCACAAGTATCATCAGAATATGCTTTTAGAAGCCTTTGCAGCTGGGCTCATAGAATCAATATTCTACAAGAATACAAGTCATTGGCAAGAAATATTATTGAAAATTAATTCAAAGATAAAAGTTTTAATTCAATGAAAACTTTTAACATGATATTTATATATGGCATCAAACAAATCCACAAAAAGACATAAAATCATGCACAATCATCATGCATGCACACTTAATTAAGTAGTTGCAGTAAACAACAGCCAAGCCACCAGCAGTCCTTCAGCATCACATTGATTCATGTATTATCATACTTCAGTTATAAACTTTATATCTCCCTTGATCTTCATTTGAAAGTGACATTCTTACCACCAGCACCAGCAACATTTGATGAATTTTTCATCTTCAGGTGTGCACGACGAATATACTCAGAAGAATAATCATTGACCCTAACCTTATCATCGAAGCTGTCATTCCCTGAGGATATCTTTGCACTCCCAACATTTGATGAAGTTCTCAGCATTCCGTGTTTGACTCGGTTAATGTATGCAGTAAACCTGTCATTCATACTTTCCTGCATTTTAAGCTTTTTCTGAGGCTGCATTTGCCCACTTTTGCTAGAAGAATCTTGATAATTGGTTTTCTTCTCTTGAGGATTCTGCAGTTCTGGCAAAAGATGAGGATGAATCTCAACAGGGATTACTTCACCAGAACTCGGGATTTTGCTAGCAGCAGCTTTGAGGTGCGAAGCATGGTTGTTAGTCGCGGATACAGGGAATGTTTGTGGCTGTGCAGCAGGGGCAGAAGTTGAGGGCACTGGGATGTGTGTACGCCAGCGGATGGCATTATAAAGTTTTCCACAAACATCTGAAGATTTTTGGCTGCGCTGATTCTTTGCCATTGATTTTTTTCTGATTGAATCAGGTTGTAGCTAGAAACAAAGAAATACAAATGGTGCTGATATGATTACCAAAGGATCACTCTATGCTATTTATTAAGATGGAAAATAAAAGAGTGAAAGACTAACCAAGAGTTTTCCAAGTAGGAACACAGACTTTGAAGTCGGGGGAAACTCCATAATAGTTATTAACTAATTCGAGGAATCTCGTGGGAAATTTTTTCTTGATTTCCGTGTAGATTACTGGTTCGGGATCATATTCCACTTTTCTAACTTTCTTTTTCTCGAAAGTATCTGATCGGTATGGCAAAAGGCCAATGCAATGATTCAACACATCCTAGCTGTTGCACACAGCACACGCATATCTCTTCACCAAGAGAAAAAAAATAATGAATTGTAAAGTGCTTCCAAATGAGTAAGGTACAACATTAGGCAGAATCAGATTCTCAGAAGTGCCTCAAAAGTCCATCATTGCAATCAAATCAGAACCAAAATAATTTACACCAATATGATACAACCACAACTCTCTCAAATTGCAAATTTCACGACAATTGAGTACTAAATTGTCTTAAAGGAAGTGAACCTTCTAATCTTTGAAATTAGGACATAATCAAAATAACTAATCAGAGAAATAAGAGCTAATGTCTTGTACAGAAGAAAGACAAAGAGGAGCCGTTGATTGCTAATTAGCAGTCAATATTCAATACCTTCAATTATAAGAATTTCTGGAAAACAAAAAAGCCTCGAATATGCACCTTCCTTTTTATGAACCTTGTTTGGTGTCTCTTTACCGACAAGAAACGTTAGAATTCATAGGGGTAGAAAGATTATTAGTCACGTCCAACAACAGCTTAATACGACAGTAGAAAAGTTAAATAAGGAACAATCAAATACGTTTTTGTCATACACGCATTGCTGCATGAATCAAGGTCATATGAAAGTGATGTTTTCGCCAACCTTCCCAGTAGTTCAAATAGGCGGAATTTTTATGTAACCAGCTCTCCACAACGTTAAGGTGACAATGTAAGCCACTAAATGGATCATATATCGGTAATAAGAATGACATCAACTATGATAGAAGTCCAGTAATCTTTTTCTTGGTTAAGGTCTGTCCCCCGGATTTGAAAACTCAGGAACAAACTAAAGGTGAAACTACAAAATTTAATAATTATTATTTTAGTCAGGGTTGAGCCAATCGGGGAAGTAAAACCACCGATAAGTGTGGAAATCTTCATGATTTATAATATTGAGTATAATTTTTGCCTACTTCATTCGCAAAATCACAAAGTTTTATAAAATTATAAATCAGAAGTGACAGTATGATATCATCGTGGTTAATGAATGAGTTAAACCGTTAACGGGCATCGATTGCTGCCACAAGTTGTTTTGAGTTCAGAACATGAGTATTACTTTAAGTTTCATAATCCTAGGTACGTATTTGTATATATGTATAGTGTAGATCTAGCCTTGGTGCAAGGCCATGATCAGGCAGAAGAAAGTGCTGATAGTTTTGGAAGATTTTAGGCAGTGCAAAGACGAATTCGTGAAAGGAAAACTAAAAGAAGCAGATGGATGGTATCATTGTCCTCATCCAATGGGCACATGCCAAGAGCTATATCTGGTAAGGTCCAACCAACATTCTACATAGAATAGCTACGATATTTTGCGGAGTGCTTAAAGAAAAACTAGGCAGGAAATTTCAAAGGGGAGATGGGGAGTGATGATATGCTCGAGAAGGAGCTTGATTTTAAAGAAGGACTCTTTTTACTAGCATAGAAATTGCACGAGACATGGACTAATTTCCATTTTGAAGGCAGAGTGTGTGTGTGTGTGTGTGCAGGCCGCAGGGATTGTCTTGGCAGCTGGTGCGATCAACTGGTTGGGAGCTGGAGCCGCTTCCCTCGTAAGTCAATCAGTTCGGTGGAAGGCAATTTGTACCGAATCGATGGATATCCGATCCGTATCTACCCGATTGGATTTTACCGAACCCAACTTTTACGGGTTTGGGTTCGGGTTGGGGTTTGATTTTTAAATCCAAAGTATTTTCGGGTTTGGTTTTAGGCCATACCGTTCCGAACCCGACCCGAAAATCCGAAACCCATTTTAAACCGATCCGAACCCGAACCCGTTTTAAAATATAAATATATTATTTATATATATATATATATATCTATATATTTACTAATAATATTACGTTACTTAATACTACTGAAATAGTCATTAACTCATTGGTCCTCTATGAGAGTGTGACTCTGTCCCGTCTCCCTTCCCTCTTCACCTCTTTGTCTTCTCAAAATACAAACCTAGGTTTACCTCTGCGGCGCACAAGGTTCTTCGTTGAATCAGATTCAATTACAATGTTGAATCCTCAGGACCTCTTCTTCATAATTGCGACAAAGTTCTTCGATTTATCTACAAAGCAAGTAAGATTAGTAAACCCTAGATTTTCTATCTTTGTTTGATAGTTTAATTAATTTATTGAGATTTTAAAATAAAGAATTTGTATCCCATTAATCAAGTCTAAACTATGAAACCTATATAATATTCCTATGTTGATTTTTTTCTGAATTTGAATGTCTAAAGACTAAAATTGTGGATTTATCTTTGTATTTATTTGTGGATTGATATATCGAGACTCCGACATGGACACGCCCCAATCTCCACGGCTGCAAATCTTCTCATAGAAATTTCTAAGTGATAGTTAGTACTTGAACGAATACTAGCCATTATAGGACTTTGTTTAGCCATGTCTATGATGTCTATGGTAGTTCAGGTGCTCAAATCCTTAAATATTTTCAAGTGACAATGAACTATGTGATTGTGTTATGTTTATTCCTATTAAGCAATTTGAATCTTATTTTTTGTTCTTGCGCATTCTTAATTAGGAGCATTTTTTCGCAAATATGAAGCTTCTGATTCTGATTGATAATTGCGATGTTTCATTTCATTTATTTGCTATATCATTTTCGATCTTTTATTTGGAACTGTCCAAATGCTCACCAACACGATAACCAGAAAATCATAACTGGAAATTTATTGACAAAATCTTTTAACATATAATCTTTTGTCCTAAAATTGCTAAATTAATTAAATTTTGCTAATTGTTGAGTCCTGAGTGCTGATTACAGAGTCAAGTAAAAATATTAAACCCGACCGAAACCCGACGAGTTCGGTTTATGTAATTCGGGTTTTGATCGGGTTTGGGTTCGAGTTAACGAAACAAAAACGGGTTCGGGTTTGGTATTTGTAAAACCCGTTTCGACCGATTCGTTTGCCATCCCTACATCTAGCAAAGGCTTTGGTGTCCCGTGCGGGGCTTTTTGAACATTTTTCTGATAAACACATATTCATTAAGGGCAAAGTCTTGAGTTATTATGTCCCCTGAAACTATCTTGAAATCTAAACATGATTAACAGCAACAGAACCTCAATAATCCACTGGAAAATAAAACTACACAAAAGATAATAGACAGCCGTTATTGTTGCATTTCGGTCAATAAACGCAACAATAATCAATAATTAAAATTTATAAAATCAAAACTCAATAATTGGATCCTTGTAAAAACACTTTAACAATTTGGATTGAATGAATAGCTTATATATGGAGGTCCTTACTCGTCACCAACAGTAACATATCTCGCTTCTTGCGCTTCGCCCTTTTTTTAAATTCAAACGAAGTGGTATACTCACAAATACTTGATATCAAGGTGGATGTGTACTAGCACAAAATCGTTTAAAAACCAATTATAACTCTTAACTAATTAGTAGTTATTATTAATTTCAAAATTCTTTTTTTAATCTAATTTATGATTAAGTCTTAATTAATTACTTAACTAATAATCAACAACATATTGCAATCACTAGAATCGAACTATCACAACAACTACATTATCATTTGTTACCACCAATGATCACCACGACTCCACCATAATAATGATAACATCAATATCTACAAACCATTAATATAGGTAAATTAGCAAATACAAGATGAATTCACAATAAAAATAAAAATGAAAACAAATCACATGTGTAAAAATGAAAATAAAGAAGGAAAAGTTAACTTGAAAGAAATGACTAATTTAACGAAAAGTGTGCATTTCCAAATAGTATATATAATCGATATTACATAAATTGATATGAAAAATATGTATATGGTAGAAATTAGAAATATATGAAGTAACAATCAAAATTTATTTTTCGTGAGCTGGTGGGAAAGACAAAGATTAGCGAAAAATATGAAAATAAATATATCTATATGGCGCAGAACGGAAGCGAAGTAAAAGTAAGCGATAATCCTCACATGAACTCTTAAATGAGAAATTCTTAAACACCTTGAATCCTTAAGGCAATCCTCAAATTCACAAAGAGGAATTCTTGATTCCACAAACAAATTAAAGAAAACTCTTAGGGCTTATATTCAATCAAAGATGATCATACATTACATCATAATAATATTTAAATATGAATATATACTATTTAAATATGAATATAAAATCATAAAATGAAATAAAACAAATCCTAATAAATATTAAATAATAACTAAAAGTAGTATTACCATGCGACAATGAGCATGCTCATGCACCACAATCTCAAATCATTAGAACATTTCCTATTTTAGCATGTTCATGCAGCCCTTCAACATGATCATGTTGTCCTTCCTTGAAATTTTTCATGTTTTGGCATGATCATGTAGCCTGTCAGCATGATCATGCAGCCTGTCAGCATTATCATGTTGTTGTCCTCTCTTGATTCCTTGCAAGACTATTCATCTAAAGTTTCTCTTCTAAATACCAGGTCTCTTGTCTTACATCAGTCTCCTCCACTACTAAAAACTCGACCCCGGGTTCTCATCTAAAATTAGTTAATTATATATTTATTGCTTATCTCTCCTTGGTGGTTTCTTCTTAGGCAAATTCCTTATTGGAATCTTGTACTTAGCTTTCTCTTCAGAAATTATTTTTAGACATGAAATAATTACAAGAATCAAACCAAACAAATCACAACCGACCATCGCAAACACAAATTTAGAGTCGACTTCAAAAAACTCATGTGTTAGAGACATCACCTAATGAATGTTTAACTTATTCATTAACCACAATATCACTATCGACCATCACTTCTGATTTATAATTTTATAGAACCTTCATGATTTTACGAATAAAATAGGAAAAATTAATTTTATATAATGGAAATCGATTGCTGCCAAAAGTTGTTTTTGAAAGGAATATGTCCTAAGTCCAATCATGTATGAGGATTTAGGAATAACTTTTATGTAATCTGTTTTGATTTCATTGATATTAATAAAAGACTTGTTTTGTTTTTATTACGGATTTTATCTATTTAAGTGTTTAAATAAGATATACCATAGTTTAGAGTAAAGCTTTTTATGGATTATGATGAGATCATAATAGTGAGACCTAAAAAGATGATAACTATAAACTTAAATAGTTCCTGGTCATAGGATTACTAACTGGTAATTAATAATCCGCAAAGATCGGTACATACTATGCTTGCTTCATTATGAAGGATGTCTGTTCTCATAGACATTTGTGTGGTGACACTATAGCTAGTATGTAGGTGCTTATTATGGAATAAGTTCACTAAACATGACTCGCACAGCTGAACAACTGATGGAGTTCACTTACGTGTCAGCAGTTGTTCACATAGTGATAGTTGTACAAGTATCCTTAGACTTGAGGTCATCATAGTCATCTTGTGTACACTGAACTATGCTTTGGTTTAGTTCTTAGTCTCCAGGGACAATTATTAGGGCTCTACTGGGTATAAGAATTTGTACACGAAGATAGTGTATGATCAATAAAGGATCTACCCCTTCCAGTGAAGGAAGCGAATGTTCAAGACTGATCCACTTATGCTAGTTCAGGAATCTCTGGCCAGAGTGAATGAAATTAGAAAGGAGTTTCTAATTTGCATAGAACTACGCATAGTAAATGGTAAGCAAGTGATTGAATTAGATAGGCTTGACACGAGATCCATGCCTTGTATTTAATCGGGACATTGTAGGGTAGAAGGAGTTTATTGTACGGTAACTATTCACTGAATAAGTTCTTGGTATTCTAAGCAGTGAATTCATATTATCCGGATAGTCGCGATTTGCTGAGAAGTATCCCTCACGATGTAGAATAAATGTGATTAATTAATTAATCATATTTAATAAATTAGAGAATTTATATAAATAATGATAAAATAGTTTTATTATTATTTATTTCTACTACCGGCTTAATATTGAACCTATAGGGTCACACCATAAAAAGAGAATGATTTTATGGTGGAGGAATTAATTAATAATGGCTAATAATTATTTATTTGTGAAATAAATAATTAATTGGTAAATTTAATAATTAATTAAATGAGATTTAATTGATTATAAATTAATTAAGAAAAGTTCTTAATATTATTAATTAAAGGATTTAATTTCTGAAAATTAAATCAAGAGAGAGAATTATATCTAAAGTGTTTAGAAAAAGGATTAATAATTAAAAAGTGTTTTAATTATTAATGAGAATAATAAATGGGATAATAATAATAATATTTATGGAAAATTTCAGCTGAAAATTTTGCCTATAAATACAATATTATAGACCCTATTTTTCTTCCAACCCGAGAACCCAAAAACCCAAAAAGTTTGGAAAACCCAATTCTCTCCACCTCCTTCCTCCTCCTTAACATCGTTTTCTTGGTGGATACCGGTGGAGTGCTTCACACTTGAGGAGCAACTGCTAAGGATCTCTGATCATTGTCTCCAAATTATTTTAAAGGTTAGATTCGATCCCTCAAATTTTTATTCATGATCTGTATGCTTTTATTTGGATTTTATATGTGTAAAAGTATTTTGCCATGCCTCCGCTGCGATTAAAATCCAGCAATGGTATCAGAGCATAGGTTGTATGCATATAGATCTGTGGTAAAAATTTCAGAATTTTATATGCTTGTATGAATTAATTACGATTTTTACAAGTTATATCATGAATTAATTTTGTCTGATGAGAAATCATTTCTCAGAATAATTTTGAATGTTGATCTGGGTTCTACAAGTGTTGTAGATCGTCTGGCTATTTTTTCATAATTTTATGATGTATAGATTTTTTATTATGAATTTTTGAAGTTATTTCAATTAAAATCGTAATTAAATAATCATATATATATATATATATTATTTGTAAGTATGTATGTATATATCTGCTATGCTATACATCTGTTATCAGCATCTGCTTGTCTGCTGTTGTACAGAGAAAGAATGTCAGGCGCACGCTGATCGAGGCGGCGGCGGCGGCTGCTGCAAAATAAAAAAAAATATAGGGGTGTCGCGCATGCCGGGAATGCGTTACACACTTGTGGAAAATTCACGGAATGCGTTACACCTTTTAATGGCTTAAAAGGGTTGTAACGCATCACCGGAATGCGTTACAGGCATTACAGGGCTTGTAACGCGTTCCTGTAATGCGTTACAGCCCGACTGTTTACATTAAAATTGATTTTCTGGGAGTTTCGTAACTCCGTTTTGGGCGTGTAATATACCGTTGGATTCGTTTTTCCGAGACGGATCTAATGGAGTGATCAATTTTAGTTTATATGAAAGTTTTGAACTGTTTATATTTCCATGAAGTGTTTTAAAGCTGTTTTTGATTGTTTTAGTTGCTTTTAAATGCTTCATGTGATACATAGAGATGTATAATGCTTAGATTAATGTGCTAGATGATGTAACATGCCTACCTTGATGTTTATTCATGTTTATATATGTGATATATGCTTAGTTTATCATGCGATGATAGATTTAGGTGAACTTAAATGAACATAAGGCGTTTGTTAGACAACCTAGTATAGTGAAATTATTTCATAACCTTAATAACAATATTATGAATACAATCATGAGATTCTTGTATTTATGAAACACGTAATTGAATATGAATTTTCGGTATGAGAGAAAGGATGATTCTGTCAACAACAGATTTCTATCTGTAAGAAAGGGTTATTAAGTGACGCCTCTTGACAATGCTCCACCCGATCTGGGAATCATCTGATTATTGATTTTTGATTTGAAATATTTAATTTAAAAGGAAGAATCTCTTTATAATATGATTATGATTGTAACGTAATATAATCCCTCTAAAATTAAATAATATCAAGTAGTAATTGGCCAATGACACAACGGGCTTGTGTCGGTCATAGCCTTCCAACATGATAGAAAAGTAGTTCTTATTTTTGAATCATTGTCGGTTCGTGCTACAGCCGAGGGCTTTGATTTCGAAATAAGAAATACTTGTCTATTACATAGAGATGTGTACATTGAATAAGAATCTAAAGGTCGGTACGTGCTACAGCCGTGGGCCTTTAGGGACTGATTCAACTGTACGGAATGTTGGGTTTGACTTGACTTAGAATATTGAGTTTGTCATGCAACAGCCGAGACTCAATTATTCAAGAGGCTAAAGTTTGATTAGGGAATAACATAAGATGTAATTGACAAGAGTTGTCTGCCTATTGAACATTACATGGCGGTTCGTGCTACAGCCGGGGTTGTGTAATGGAATGTAGGATCCCTATTCCCACTAGCATTATGAATGCTTAATTTTTCACGTAGGGGGTTGAATAAATTAGATAAACTAGTGGGAGCCACTTATGAATAAAGACCCGATTCATATAGTGTTTTAAAATGAAATCGAATATTTGCTAAGTGCTGTTATGTGTTTTTCATTTACAGATTTACAATATACATTATATCTTCTGCACTATCACTCAGGAGCATACTAGATGCTCACAAATTGACTGGTCCTAATTATGCTGACTGGCTTCGAAACTTGAGAATTGTTCTCAGGATTGAGAAGCTGGAATACGTGATTGACTCACCTAAGCCTACTGAACCTGCTAGTGATGCACATAATGATGAACATGTTGTGTATCGTAAGTGGATAGATGATGCAAATGTTGCTCAATGCATCATGCTAGCTTCCATGAACATTGAGCTACAGAAGCAACATGAGCATATGGATGCTCACACTATCCTCATGCATCTACAAGAGTTGTATGATGTGGCGGGGAGGACAGCTCGATATGAGATATCGAAGGGGCTGTTCGGTTGTAGGATGTCTGAGGGATCATCTGTAAATGACCATGTACTTAAGATGATCAATTTGATTGAACGTCTTGGACAACTTGGTTTTGCCATGGATGGGGAGCTGAGCCAAGACTTGGTCTTGCAATCGCTTCCGAGTTCGTTCTCACAGTTTGTTGTGAACTTTCACATGAATAAGTTGGATGTCAGCCTGCCTGAACTCCACAACATGTTGAAGACTGTGGAATCGAATTTTCCCCTAAGAAGAGTTCTGTTCTTCTAATTGGTGAAGGTTCCAATCCTAAGAGAAGGAAGAGGAACTCTTCCAAGAAGAAGAAAGTAGGTGAAGAAAAGTCGGTTCCACCAAAAGTTGAAGACCCCAAGAGCAAAGTTGTTTGCTTTCACTGTAACAAGGTGGGGCACTGGAAGAGGAACTGCAAGGTTTACCTTGCAAAATTGAAGAAGAAGAAGGGTAGTGAGACTACCGCTTCTGATTCAGGTATGTTCATGATAGAAGTGAATATGTCATTAAATCAAATTTCTACTTGGGTATTAGATACCGCCTGTGGTTCTCAAATCTGCAATTTGTTGCAGGGACCAAGGAGAAGTAGGACTCTTGAGGAAGAGGAGGTGATTCTACAGATGGGAAATGGAGCAAGAGTTGCTGCTGAAGATGTAGAATCATTTCATTTACATATGCCTACGGGCAAGACTATTGTTTTAAATAATTGTTATTTTGTTCCCTCGATTGTGAGGAATATTATTCCCATATAAGATTTGGCTGGATTTTCATTTATTATTGAGAATAATGAATGTTCTATTCTTAGAGATAATATTCTTTATGGACGTGGTGCTTTAAATAATGGTTTGTATATATGTGACATAATTTACTTCAGATTGAACAAACTAATAAAAGAAAAGGGATGATGAAAATCTCACTTTATAGTGGCACTGCAGTCTCCATTTAGTAGACATGGAGAGAGGACTGCAAATTTGCTAAGAATGGTACACACAGATGTATGTGGACCAATATCTACGCAATCCATGGGTGGATTTTCATACTTCATTACTTTCATGGATAATAGATCTAGATTCGGATATGTGTTTGATGAAACACAAGTCTGAAGCCTTTAAAAAGTTCAAAGAGTATAAGTATGAAGTGGAGAAACAAACCAAACATAGTATTATAATTCTTCGATCAGATCGAGGTGGTGAATACTTTAATGGAGTGTTTCTGGATTATCTCAAAGTAAAAGGTATAGTCTCCCAGTGGACTCCTCCAGATTGGTATCTGAAAGGAGAAATCGAACTTTGTTAGACATAATTCGGTCCATGATGAGCTATGCAAATCTTCCAGTATTCCTATGGGGTTATGTATTGGAAACCTCAGCATATTTACTGAATAAGGTGCTTTCCAAATCTGTTCCTCAAACTTCGTATGAGATATGGAAAGAAAGGAAATCGAGTCTTAAACACGTTAAGATTTGGGGATGTCCAGCTTATGTCAAGAAAGTTGACCCAGATAAGCTGGAATCTCGATCCGTAAAATGTAGTTTTATAGGATATCCTAAAGAGATTTTAGGGTATTACTTTTACACCGATCATCGGGTGTTTGTCTCCAGACATGCTACCTTCTTGGAAAAGGAGTTTATCCTTGAAGGAAACAGTGGGAGCAAAATTGAACTTGATGAAGTTCAAGAAGCACAAACTACTACGGTTCAAGTGGAAACACCTGTTCTGACTGAACAACCTTTTGTGGAACAGCCCATTCATAGATCAGGGAGAGTGTCTCGCCAACCTGAGAGGTAATATGGCCTTGTCATTGAGAATGACAATGAGTTGTCGATCATTGATGATGACGACCCTGTGACCTATAATGAGGCTAAGAGTAGTGTTGACTCAGAGAAATGGCATAGTGCCATAAAATCCAGAATGGAATCTATGTATACGGTATACAAAAGATAGATTATAGAAGATGGCCAGGTAGAGACCTATAAGGCCAGGCTTATGGCAAAAGGATTCAAACAAAGGCAATGGATTAACTTTGATGAAACCTTTTACCTGTAGCCCTGTTAAAATCAGTTCGAATTTTGCTTGCGATTGCTGCTTACTACGACTATGAGATCTGGCAATTAGCCAGATGGTTTTCTTTCCAAGAGAAATGAAAACCTAGTGTGTAAGCTGCTGCGAACCATATGTGGTTTAAAGCAGGCCTCTCGAAAGATGGAACATTCGTTTTGATGAGACAATTAAAGAGTTTGATTTTATCAAAAACGTAGAGGAACCATGCGTCTACAAAAGGGTTAGTGGGAGCGCGGTAACATTTCTTATATTATATTGAATTAGAGTTGACACACATAACAACATAGCAGACTGATAAGTGGCATTTTATACCACTTAGAACGTCTTAAAATGACTTAAATTGGTGTCTTGAAATCAAGTATTTTGTGTATTTGATGCATTTTTCTAGTGTTTATGCATTTCAGGGTATTAGTTGCATTTCGGGGGAGGAATCATCAAGAATAAGCCTTGGCATGTGTTCACCGTTGCGAGAGGAAAGGAACGGGCAGATTACGGCGAAGAAACGGAGCAAACTTGGATTTTTTTCAGTGGAGGCCTGCGCGCCCGCGCAGCTATGCTGAGCGGCCGCGCAGCAACCTGCGCGCCCGCGCAGCTATGCTGAGCGGCCGCGCAGGGTCGGGAATTTTGCTGAATTATTTTAGACTTCTACTTCTGTTTGGCTTCCAACTTCTATGTAATCTGAGTTTTTTATGGGACTATTATATAAGTAGATTTGAGACGTTTTCACGAGGATTAAGAAGAAGAAGATTGTGTTTTATGCAAGAAGCGAAGGAGATAAGGAAGAAGACCGATTTAGCACACCGCAACGAAGAGGAAGCATATTTTCTTGTGATTCTTGTTTCGTTGTAATGTTGGATGCTAGTTTTCTTGCTTTGACTTATTTACTCTTGTGAAGTACTCTGTTTTAATATAATTAGTTTAGTTATTATTTTCTTGTGTTTGTTTATCATGATTTCATATGAACCCATGATGGCGATAAGTTCTATTATGGGCTAATCGTGATCATGGGGTTGCAACGGATTTATTATGGAATTCTTTAGTTAATTGTTTAATACTTTAGTGTGTGATGATTGCTTGATATCTAGTATTGGTTGTGCGTATTCGTCTTATGTGCGTCGCGAACATATAAGATAGGGTGTTAATCTCTTGTGAAGTGACGGTGGATCTTGAGATTTAGAACTTGCCATGCTAGCATAGGTTCATGTACGTTGTGCATGATTAGTGGGTAACTCTAACAGTTTTATTTGCCTTATGTAATTAAAAAGGAATAACTTGTGCTTAAATCGTTGTGTTGTCAATTTCTGTAGACATATAGGAACTCAACATAATTGATGACTATTCGACTTCTATCTTAATTGTGGATGCTTGGTAGAATGGTATTAGTACAATGAAAGTTGGCTTTTATCAGTTTCGTGTTATTCGATTAATATCATCACTGTCACATGCTAAAGGTAATAATAATGGCTATAGAAGGAAGTAATAATGAAGTTGTGATCTCATGAGTGTTTTATTATTGATAAATTGAAGTGTTAGTTAAGTGGTTAATTAAGTAGTTAATTATAGTTAATATTTAATCAACAATTTTAAGTGTTATTATCTTAACATTGAGAAGTAATCATACATTGGTGAGTGAGTTTAATTAGACAATAATTTAGTCTGAGTCTCTGAGGGAACGAACTAGAAAATATTCTATATTACTTGCGAACGCGTATACTTGCGTGAATATTAGCGCGTGTTTTCGCCCTAACAAGTTTTTGGCGCCGCTGCGGGGACTCGGCGTATTTGTTTAGTTTATGTACTTACCATCATTGGTCATTAGGACTCAGTGATTAGGACGTAGTAGTTACTTATTTTTTCTGGTTGTGTTTCAGGTACTTTAGCAAGCGTTTATGCAAACTCGTTCTCGTGCTCGTAAGAGGACTTTAGATACAGCTGAGGAGACAGACGAAGTTCTTGATATTCCGGAGAAGTTAGATTTTGAGGATTCGGATTCAGGAATGGAGCAGAAAGAACCAGTAAACATGGGAGATCGTATTGTTCAAGCTGATCCAGCTCTTATGGATTTTTCTCGGCCTAAAATTGATGACATTCATTCAAGCATCCTTCATCCGGCTATTCAAGCTAACACCTTTGAAATCAAGCCGGGCACTATTCAGATGGTGCAGAATTCTGTTTCTTTTGGAGGAGCGGTAACTGAAGACCCCAACATGCACATAAGGAATTTTGTCGAGATCTGCAGCACTTTTAAGTATAATGGCGTGACTGATGAGGCTATCAAGTTGAGGCTTTTTCCATTCTCACTAAGGGACAAGGCTAAAGAATGGTTACATTCTGAACCAGCTGGGTCCATCACTACGTGGCAAGATCTTACGCAAAAGTTTCTGGTGAAGTTTTATCCGATGGCAAAGACTGCTGCTATGAGGAGTGCTCTTACTCAGTTTGCGCAGCAACCTACAGAATCTATGTGCGAGGCTTGGGAAAGCTACAAGGAAATGTTGAGAAAATGTCCACATCATGGAATGCCGGATTGGATGGTGATCACTGGTTTCTATAATGGTTTGGGGGCCCAATATCGGCCCATGCTCGATGCAGCAGCTGGAGGCGCCTTATGGGCTAAAAGCTATACTGAGGCGTATAATCTTATCGAGACGATGGCTGCAAATGAGCATCAAAACCCAACTCAGAGGATGACGTCAGGCAAGGTAGCAGGTATTCTGGAAGTTGATGCAGCCACCGCTATTGCAGCCCAGCTCCAAGCGCTATCAATGAAGGTTGATTCTCTGGCTACGTATGGAGTTAATCAAATAGCTATGGTTTGTGAGCTTTGTGCAGGTTCTCATGCTACGGATCAGTGTTTTCTTGTAAACGAATCTGTTCAGTATGTGAATAATTATCAGCGACAACAGCAGCCTGTACCAGCGACCTATCATCCTAACAACAGAAATCATCCAAATTTCAGCTGGGGGAATAATCAGAATGCTATCCAGCCACCATATCAGCAAGGAGTGAGTAAACAGTTTAACCCACCTGGATTCCAGCAACCACAGCAGTATGCTACAAGGCAATCATATCCTCAACAGGGAAGTGCAGCTGCACCTACTAGTGCTGATTTTGAGGAACTTAAGCTGTTGTGCAAGAGTCAGGCGGTTTCTATCAAGACCTTGGAAAATCAAATTGGTCAATTAGCCAATGCAGTGCTCAATCGTCAACCTAGCACTCTTCCCAGTGACACGGAAGTACCAGGCAGGAAGGAAGCTAAAGAGCAAGTCAAGGCTATTACCTTAAGGTCTGGAAAAGTAGCTGATGCTGAAAAGGCAAAAGAAGTAGAAGCTGAAATTAGAGGTGAAGAATCTAAGCAAAAGGAGGAAAGCGGCGGAACCAAGGAAGACTACTGTTGAACACACTCTGCCTGAGGCTAATACAGGGGAGAAACAGCTCTATCCTCCACCACCTTTTCCTAAGAGATTGCAGCAACAAAAGCTGGATAGACAGTTCGGGAAGTTTCTGGAGGTGTTCAAGAAACTTCACATCAATATACCTTTCGCTGAGGCTCTGGAACAAATGCCTAGTTATGCGAAGTTTATGAAGACTATTCTTTCAAGGAAGGTGAAACTGGATGACCTTGAAACCGTTGCTCTCACGGAAGAATGCAGCGTTGTTCTGCAACAAAAGTTACCACCAAAACTGAAAGATCCAGGAAGCTTCACCATTCCTTGCACAATTGGCAATCTGACGTTTGACAAATGCCTTTGTGATTTGGGAGCAAGCATTAATCTGATGCCGTTGTCAATCTTTAAAAAACTGGATCTACCTGATCCAAAACCCACGTACATGTCACTACAATTAGCTGACCGTTCCATTACTTACCCAAGGGGTATAGTTGAGGATGTGCTCGTCAAAGTGGATAAGCTCTTCTTTCCAGCAGATTTTGTTATTCTGGATTTTGAGGAAGATAAGAAGATTCCCATAATCTTGGGGAGGCCTTTCTTGGCTACTGGCCGTACCTTGATAGATGTGCAAAAAGGTGAACTTACTATGCGGGTCCAAGATCAGGATGTGACCTTCAACATATTCAAGGCAATGAAATTCCCTACAGAAGATGAGGAGTGCTTAAAAGTGGATGTGATTGATTCTGCGGTTACTTCGGAACTCGATCACATGCTAATGTCTGATGCATTGGAAAAGGCCTTAGTGGGGGATTTTGACAGCGATGATGAAGATAGCAACGAGCAATTACAATATCTGAACGCTTCTCCCTGGAAGCGAAAGCTGGACATACCATTTGAATCTCTTGGTACTTCTGACCTCAAGAACGCTGAAGGGAAGCTCAAACCATCAATAGAGGAAGCACCTACCTTGGAGCTCAAGCCATTACCTGAACACTTGAAGTATGCTTTTTTAGGTGATTCATCTACGTTACCTGTTATTATTTCATCTGACCTTTCAGGTAGTGAGGAAGTCAAGCTCTTAAGGATTTTGAGAGAATTCAAATCGGCTATAGGATGGACCATAGCAGACATCAAGGGGATAAGTCCTTCATATTGTATGCATAAAATTCTGCTAGAGGAAGGTAGTAAGCCAACTGTGGAACAGCAGTGAAGACTGAATCCCATCATGAAGGAGGTGGTGAAGAAAGAAATTCTGAAATGGCTAGATGCAGGCATCATTTATCCTATTTCTGACAGCTCGTGGGTGAGCCCCGTACAATGTGTACCTAAGAAGGGAGGTATCACTGTGGTCGCAAATGAAAAGAATGAGCTCATCCCTACTCGAACAGTTACAGGATGGAGAGTATGCATGGATTATAGAAAATTGAACAAAGCCACAAGGAAGGATCACTTCCCTCTTCCATTTATTGATCAGATGCTTGATAGATTGGCGGGACATGAGTATTTTTGTCTTCTGGATGGTTATTCCGGGTATAATCAGATTTGTATTACACCAGAGGATCAGGAAAAGACTACCTTCACTTGTCCATTTGGCACATTTGCTTTTCGCAGAGTTTCGTTTGGGTTATGTGGCGCACCGGCCACCTTTCAGAGATGTATGATGGCTATATTCTCTGACATGATTGGAAATAACGTCGAAGTGTTCATGGATGACTTCTCCGTCTTTGGACACTCATATGATGAATGTTTGAATAATCTGTGCGCCGTACTCAAAAGATGTGTGGAAACTAATTTGGTGCTTAATTGGGAGAAATGTCATTTTATGGTGCTAATAAGTGGCATTTTATACCACTTAGAACATCTTAAAATGGCTTAAATTGGTGTCTTGAAATCAAGTATTTTGTGTATTTAATGCATTTTTCTAGTGTTTATGCATTTCAGGGTATTAGTTGCATTTCGGGGGAGGAATCATCAAGAATAAGCCTTGGCATGTGTTCACCATTGCGAGAGGAAAGGAATGGGCAGATTACGGCGAAGAAACGGAGCAAGCTTGGAATTTTTCTAGTAGGGTCCTGCGCGCCCGCGCAGAAATGCTGAGCGGCCGCGCAACAACCTGCGCGCCCGCGCAGCTATGCTGAGCGGCCGCACAAGGTCGGGGAAAAAGCTGAATTATTTCAGACTTCTACTTCTGTGTGGCTTCCAACTTCTATGTAATCTGAGTTTTATGGGACTATTATATAGGTAGATTTGAGACGTTTTCACAGAGATTATTAAGGAGATTATGTTTTAGATTGTGTTTTACGCAAGAAGCGAAGGAGATAAGGAAGAAGACCGATTTAGCACACCGCAACGAAGAGGAAGCATATATTCTTGTGATTCTTGTTTCGTTGTATCGTTGGATGCTAGTTTTCTTGCTTTGACTTATTTACTCTTGTGACGTACTCTGTTTTAATATAATTAGTTTAGTTATTATTTTCTTGTGTTTGTTTATCATGATTTCATATGAACCCATGATGGCGATAAGTTCTATTATGGGCTAATTGTGATCATGGGGTTTCAACGGATTTATTATGGAATTCTTTAGTTAATTATTTAAATACTTTAGTGTGTGATGATTGCATGATATCTAGTATTGGTTGCGCGTATTCGTCTTATGTGTGTCGCGAACATATAAGATAGGGTGTTAATCTCTTGTGAAGCGACGGTGGATCTAGAGATTTAGAACTTGCCATGCTAGCATAGGTTCATGTACGTTGTGCATGATTAGTGGGTAACTCTAACAGTTTTATTTGCCCTATGTAATCAAAAGGAATAACTTGTGCTTAAATCGTTGTGTTGTCAATTTCTGTAGACATATAGGAACTCAACATAATTGATGACTATTCAACTTCTATCTTAATTGTGGATGCTTGGTAGAATGGTATTAGTACAATGAAAGTTGGCTTTTATCAGTTTCGTGTTATTCGATTAATATCATCATTATTACATGCTAAAGGTAATAACAATGGCTATAGAAGGAAGTAATAATGAAGTTGTGATCTCATGAGTATTTTATTATTGATAATTTGAAGTGTTAGTTAAGTAGTTAATTATAGTTAATATTTAATCAACAATTTTAAGTGTTATCTTAACATTGAGAAGTAATCATACATTGGTGAGTGAGTTTAATTAGACAATAACTTAGTCTGAGTCTCTGAGGGAACGAACTAGAAAGTATTCTATATTACTTGCGAACGCGTATACTTGCGTGAATATTAGTGCGTGTTTTCGCCCTAACAAGTTTTTGGCGCCGCTGCCGGGGACTCGGCGTATTTGTTTAGTTTATGTACTTACCATCATTGGTCATTAGGACTCAGTGATTAGGACGTAGTAGTTACTTACTCTTTTCGGTTGTGTTTCAGGTACTTTAGCAAGCGTTTATGCAAACTCGTTCTCGTGCTCGCAAGAGGACTTTAGATACAACTGAGGAGACAAACGCAGTTCTTGATATTCCGAAGAAGTTAGATTTTGAGGATTCAGATTCAGGCGCTGAGCAGAAAGAACCAGTAAACATGGGAGATCGTATTGTTCAAGCTGATCCAGCTCTTATGGATTTTTCTCGGCCTAAAATTGATGATATTCAGTCAAGCATCCTTCATCCGGCTATTCAAGCTAACACCTTTGAAATCAAGTCGGGCACTATTCAGATGGTGCAGAATTCTGTTTCTTTTGGAGGAGCGGCAACTGAAGACCCCAACATGCACATAAGAAATTTTGTCGAGATCTGCAGCACTTTTAAGTATAATGGCGTGACTGATGAGGCTATCAAGTTGAGGCTTTTCCCATTCTCACTGAGGGATAAGGCTAAAGACTGGTTACATTCTGAACCAGCTGGGTCCATCACTACGTGGCAAGATCTTGCGTAAAAGTTTCTGGTGAAGTTTTATCCAATGGCAAAGACTGCTGCTATGAGGAGTGCTCTTACTCAGTTTGCGCAGCAACCTACAGAATCTATGTGCGAGGCTTGGGAACGCTACAAGGAAATGTTGAGAAAATGTCCACATCATGGAATGCCAGATTGGATGGTAATCACTGGTTTTTATAATGGTTTGGGGGCCCAATCTCGGCCTATGCTCGATGCAGCAGCTGGAGGAGCCTTATGGGCTAAAAGCTATACTGAGGCGTATAATCTTATAGAGACAATGGCTGCAAATGAGCATCAAAACCCAACTCAGAGGATGACGTCAGGCAAGGTCGCAGGTATTCTGGAAGTTGATGCAGCCACCGCTATTGCAGCCCAGCTCCAAGCACTATCAATGAAGGTTGATTCTCTGGCTACGTATGGAGTTAATCAAATAGCTATGGTTTGTGAGCTTTGTGCAGGTTCTCATGCTACGGATCAGTGTTCTCTTGTCAACGAATCTGTTCAGTATGTGAATAATTATCATCGACAACAGCAGCCTGTGCCAGCGACCTATCATCCTAATAACAGAAATCATCCAAATTTCAGCTGGGGGAATAATCAGAATGCTATTCAGCCAACATATCAGCAAGGAGTAAGTAAACAGTTTAACCCACCTGGATTCCAGCAACCACAGCAGTATGCTACAAGGCAATCATATCCTCAACAGGGAAGTGCAGCTGCACCTACTAGTGCTGATTTTGAGGAACTTAAGCTGTTGTGCAAGAGTCAGGCGGTTTCTATCAAGACCTTGGAAAATCAAATCGGTCAATTAGCCAATACAGTGCTCAATCGTCAACCTGGCACTCTTCCCAGTGACATGGAAGTACCAGGCAGGAAGGAAGCTAAAGAGCAAGTCAAGGCTATTACCTTAAGGTCTGGAAAGGTAGCTGATGCTGAAAAGGCAAAAGAAGTCGAAGCTGAAGTTAGAGATGAAGAATCTAAGCAAAAGGAGAAAGTGGCGGAACCAAAGAAGACTACTGTTGAACACACTCTGCCTGAGGCTAATACAGGGGAGAAACAGCTCTATCCTCCACCACCTTTTCCTAAGAGATTGCAGCAACAAAAGCTGGATAGACAGTTCGGGAAGTTTCTGGAGGTGTTCAAGAAACTTCACATCAATATACCTTTCGCTGAGGCTCTGGAACAAATGCCTAGTTATGCGAAGTTTATGAAGACTATTCTTTCAAGGAAGGTGAAACTGGATGACCTTGAAACCGTTGCTCTCACAGAAGAATGCAGCGCGGTTCTGCAACAAAAGTTACCACCAAAACAGAAAGATCCAGGAAGCTTCACCATTCCTTGCACCATTGGCAATCTAACTTTTGACAAGTGCCTTTGTGATTTGGGAGCAAGCATTAATCTAATGCCCTTGTCGATCTTTAAAAAGCTGGATCTGCCTGATCCAAAACCCACATACATGTCGCTACAATTGGCGGACCGTTCCATTACTTACCCAAGGGGCATAGTTGAGGATGTGCTCGTCAAGGTGGATAAGCTCTTCTTTCCAGCAGATTTTGTTATTCTGGATTTTGAGGAAGATAAGAAGATTCCCATAATCTTGGGGAGGCCTTTCTTGGCTACTGGTCGTACCTTGATAGATGTGCAAAAAGGGGAACTTACTATGCGGGTCCAAGATCAGGATGTGACCTTCAACGTATTCAAGGCAATGAAATTCCCTACAGAAGATGAGGAGTGCTTAAAAGTGGATGTGATTGATTTCGCAGTTACTTCGGAACTCGAGCACATGCTAATGTCTGATGCATTGGAAAAGGCCTTAGTGGGGGAATTTGACAGTGATGATGAAGATAGCAATGAGCAATTACAATATCTGAACGCTTCTCCCTGGAAGCGAAAGCTGGACATACCATTTGAATCTCTTGGTACTTCTGACCTCAAGAACGCTGAAGGGAAGCTCAAACCATCAATAGAGGAGGCACCTACCTTAGAGCTCAAACCATTACCTGAACACTTGAGGTATGCTTTTTTAGGTGATTCATCTACGTTACCTGTTATTATTTCAGCTGATCTTTCAGGTAGTGAGGAAGACAAGCTCTTAAGAATTTTGAGAGAATTCAAATCGGCTATAGGATGGACCATAGCAGACATCAAGGGGATAAGTCCTTCATATTGTATGCATAAAATTCTGCTAGAGGAAGGTAGTAAGCCAACTGTGGAACAGCAACGAAGACTGAATCCCATCATGAAGGAGTTGGTGAAGAAAGAAATTCTGAAATGGCTAGATGCAGGCATCATTTATCCTATTTCTGACAGCTCGTAGGTGAGCCCCGTACAATGTGTTCCTAAGAAAGGAGGTATCACTGTGGTCGCAAATGAAAAGAATGAGCTCATCCCTACTCGAACAGTTACAGGATGGAGAGTATGCATGGATTATAGGAAATTGAACAAAGCCACAAGAAAGGATCACTTTCCTCTTCCATTTATTGATCAAATGCATGACAGATTGGCGGGACATGAGTATTTTTGTCTTCTAGATGGTTATTCCGGGTATAATCAGATTTGTATTGAACCAGAGGATCAGGAAAAGACTACCTTCACTTGTCCATTTGGCACATTTGCTTTTCGTAGAGTTTCGTTTGGGTTATGTGGCGCCCCGGCCACCTTTCAGAGATGTATGATGGCTATATTCTCTGACATGATTGGAAATAACGTCGAAGTGTTCATGGATGACTTCTCCGTCTTTGGACACTCATATGATGAATGTTTGAATAATCTGCACGCCGTACTCAAAAGATGCGTGGAAACTAATTTGGTGCTTAATTGGGAGAAATGTCATTTTATGGTGCGTGAAGGCATTATCCTTGGGCATAAGGTCTCTAGCAAGGGTCTGGAGGTGGACAAGGCCAAGGTGGGAGTCATTGAAAATCTTCCCCCACCCAATTCTGTGAAAGGAATCCGTAGTTTTCTTGGTCATGCAGGTTTTTATCGGCGATTCATCAAGGACTTTTCAAAGATATCTAAGCCATTGTGCAATTTGCTTGAGAAAGATGTGCCTTTCAAATTTGATGATGAATGTTTGGCAGCATTCGAAACTCTCAAGAAGAGTTTGATTACTGCACCAGTTATTACAGCACCAGATTGGACAGAACCGTTTGAGATGATGTGTGATGCGAGTGATTATGCGGTAGGTGCAGTTCTGGGACAGCGCAAGAAAAATCTCTTCCATGTGGTCTACTATGCGAGTAAGACTTTAAATGGTGCCCAATTGAACTACACCACTACTGAGAAGGAGCTTTTGGCTATAGTCTTTGGCTTTGAGAAATTTCGATCTTATCTGCTTGGTACGAAAGTAACAGTATTCACTGATCATGCAGCTATTCGCTATCTGGTTTCTAAGAAGGATTCGAAGCCGAGACTCATTCGTTGGGTGCTTTTACTTCAGGAATTTGAGTTAGAGATCAAAGATAGAAAAGGTACCGAGAATCAAGTAGCTGACCATCTCTCTAGGTTGGAGAATCCCGATTCTACTTCACAAGATAGGATGTTAATCAATGAATCTTTTCCGGATGAGCAGTTATTTGCAATTTAGGAGGAAGAACCATGGTTTGCAGATATTGTAAACTATCTTGTCAGCAATATAATGCCTCTTAATTTGACATCCGTGCAAAAGAAGAAGTTTCTGCATGAGGTGAAGTGGTATATGTGGGATGAACCATATTTGTTTAGACAGGGAGCTGACCAGATCATCAGGAGATGTATCCCGTTCTGTGAAACGGAGGGGATATTACGAGACTGCCATTCCACGGTTTATGGTGGACACTATGGAGGTGAGAAGACAGCAGCTCGTATTCTGCAAGCAGGTTTTTTCTGGCCTACTTTGTTCAAGGATGCTCATCAGTTTGTTTTAAGGTGTGATCGTTGCCAAAGAGTGGGAAATTTGTCAAGGAAGGATGAGATGCCATTAAATGTGATGCTTCAATTCGAGGTCTTTGATGTGTGGGGAATCGATTTCATGGGGCCTTTTATCTCGTCTTGCAATAATCAGTACATCTTGCTGGTAGTCGATTATGTCTCAAAATGGGTCGAAGTTAAAGCTTTACCGACAAATGATGCAATGGTAGTACTAAATTTTCTTCATAAGCAAATTTTCACAAGGTTTGGAACGCCTCGGGTAATCATAAGTGATGAAGGATCACATTTTTGCAACCGTAAGTTCACTTCTATGATGCAGCGTTATAATGTGAATCATCGAGTAGCTACTGCCTATCATCCGCAAACAAATGGTCAAGCGGAAGTGTCTAACAGAGAGATAAAGCGCATTCTAGAGAAGGTTGTTTGTCCGTCAAGGAAGGATTGGTCTTTAAAGCTCGATGAAGCTGTTTGGGCTTACAGAACAGCATACAAAACTCCACTTGGGATGTCACCATTTCAGTTGGTGTACGGTAAGGGATGTCATCTACCGGCGGAGCTTGAGCATAAGGCCTACTGGGCATTGAAGAAATTGAACCTGGATTTAGATGCAGCTGGTAAGAAAAGAATGCTTCAGCTTAATGAACTTGATGAATTTCGACTTCAAGCGTACGAGAATAACAAAATGTATAAGGAAAAGGTGAAGAGGTGGCACGATAGGAAGCTACATCCTAAGTTATTTGTGCCAGGGCAACAAGTTCTTTTATTCAACTCTCGGCTCCGACTTTTTCCTGGGAAGTTAAAATCAAGGTGGTCTGGACCTTTTATTGTCAAAACTGTGTTTCCACATGGAGCGGTGGAAATTTTTGAGAATGATTCGGACCAAGCATTCAAGGTTAACGGTCAGCGGTTGAAGCACTACTATGGGGACATGGCAAACCGAGAGGTGGTTAGTGCCATTTTGTTGACTACTTGAGAAAGGTACGGAACGTCAAGCTAATGACGAAAAAGAAGCGCTGCGTGGGAGGCAACCCATGAATTGTTGTTACAGGAACCCTTAGAAGTTAATAACCTATCCAAAAACACAAAAAAATCAGAAAACAGGGGCTGAAATTTTTTTTTTCCAAAGACCCTCTGCGCGCCCGCGCAGCTATGCTGAGCGGCCGCGCAGCTTGCTGCGCGCCCGCGCAGAAATGCTGAGCGGCCGCGCAGGGGTCGAGTTCCAGAAATTTTTTTTTTTTGCAGTTCAGAAAAAAAAAAACAAATACACAAAAAAAACAGTTTAGCCCATAAACCCACGAATTGTTCCCACTACCCCATCATTTTAACCCTTAATTCCCAAACCCTAATCTAATCCATACCCTATATATACATACACCTATCCTACATATCTCCACAAAACTTCCTACACTTAAACCCTCTCACAAACATCAAAAATCAGTTCTTACACACTTCTATTCACGAATCAATGGCACCCAAGAGAGCATGCACTATTGACAGCAGCAGCACAATTCCTACTGCTGATTCTTCGAGGGGCACTGCTGCAAGGCCTCGTTTAACTGACAGAGCTGCGGAGGAGGAGTACACTAGGCTGTTGGGGAAGCCGATTCTGAAGGAGAGGGGGTTTTTACCATCAGGGAGGGATGGTGAGTTGTTTCCCATGATTGCAGAGAAGGGGTGGATAGCTTTTTGTGAGTCACCCGAAGCAGTTCCGATGAGCGTTGTTCGCGAGTTCTACGCGAACGCGAAGGCTGAAAAGAATGGGTTTTCTATAGTCCGTGGGCTGACGGTTGATTATCATCCTGCGGTGATTCACCGTGTGATTGGACAGCGAGAGAGGAAGCTCGAGGAGGAGAACTGGAATGAAAAGACTGCTGAGGATTTTAACTTGGATTTGATTTGTGCGACTCTCTGTCGACCGGGCACAGTTTGGAACCGCAGTCCAGCCAATAATGAGTATCGTCACTTTCCGGCGATCGCCATGAACAGGTATGCCCGTGCATGGAAGCATTTATATGTGCTAATATTTTGCCTTCTTCACATGCACAC